>NC_137771.1:39621550-39824276 GCF_963455305.1 Plecotus auritus | reverse complement strand
ATAATGACAATTAAGTATGTTATAGTGAAATTACTAAAAAACAAAAATAAAGAAAAAGTCTTGAAAATATCCAGAGGAGAAATAATACACTACAGAAAGGGGAGCAAAGGTTTGAATAATTGTGGACTTTTCATCATAATCAAAGGAGTTCTGAAGACCATGGAAAAATATCTTGAAGTGATGGAAGGAAAAAAAAAAGTTAAGTAAGAATTTTATAGCCAATGAAAATATTCATTTAAAGCATGAAGGCTAAACAAAGTCATTTTTCAGATTGGAAAAAAAACAAAAACTAAGAGAGTATGTTTCTACCTTAACTGCACTACTGACATTGTAATAAAAGTTCTTCAGAATAAAGGGAAATGCTAGTAGAACCAGATGAACTCAAATCCTTAAGAATAAGTAAATAGCACTGGTAGATATATAGGTAGATATAAAAGCTATTTTTCCCTCTTACAATCCTTAAAATACATGTCAATATATAAAACAAAAATTATATTGTTGTCTGATGGGTTTATAATGAACACTAGAGGCCCGGTGCATGAAATTCATGCAAGGGGGGGGGGGTGTCCCTCAGCCCAGCCTGCACCCTCTCCAATCTGGGACCCCTCAGGGGATGTCTGACTGCCGGACAGGGATCGGGCCTAAACCAGCAGTCGGACATCCCTCTCACAATCCGGGACTTCTGGCTCCCCAACCGCTCGCCTGTCTGCCAGCCTGATCACCCCCTAACCACTCCGCTGCCAACCTGATCGATGCCTAACTGCTCCCCTGCCGGCCCTATTGCCCCCAACTGCCCTCCCCTGCCGGCCTGGTTGCCCCCAACTGCCCTCCCCTGCTGGCCTGGTCACCCAAAACTGCCCTCCCCTGCTAGCCTGGTTGCCCCTAACTGTCCTCCTCTGCAGGCCTGGTTCCCCCCACCTGCCCTCCCCTGCAGGCCTGGTCCCCCCAACTGTCCACCCCTGCAGGCTTGGTCCCGCCAACTACCTTCCCCTGCTGACCTGATCACCCCTAACTGCCCTCCTCTGCTGGCTGGTCACCCCTAACTGCCCTCCCCTGCTGGCCTGGTCACCCCTAACTGCCCTACCCTGCTGGCCATCTTGTGGTGGCCATCTTTGACCACATGGGGGGCAGCTATCTTGTGCAAGGGAGTGAGGGTCAATTTGCATATTACCTCTTTATTATATAGGATTATATAGGATTATATAGGATTAGAGGCCTGGTGCATGAAAATTCATGCACTGGAAGGGGGGTCCCTCAGCCTGGCCTGCCCCCTCTCACAGTCCAGGAGCCCTCAGGGGCAGGATGTGACCCAGCAATCAGGGGAAGGCAATGCCCTATCACACCTCTGCTGCTGCCACTGCCGACAGTGCAAGCCTTGGCCAGCCCTGGGCGGCTGGGCAGCCACCATCCGAGGCTTGCCTGCGCCTCGGGCCAGCCCTGGGGGGTTGGGGGGCTGAGGGGACTGGGGGACACCGGAGGCCTTGCCGCGTGCCTGCTGCCCCGGCAGGGCTGATGAGACTGAGCGCCACCATCTTGTGGCTGTGGGCGCTGCCATCTTTGAGGGCGGGGCAGTCAATTAGCATATTCCCTCCTTATTGGCTATGGGCGCCGCCATGTTTGCAATGGCGTGAGGGTCAATTAGCATATTCCCTCTTTATTAGATAGGATAGTATATGTGGCAGCTAAAACATAAAGGATGGTGAGGAGTTAAATGGACTTAAATAATTGCAAGATTTCTATATTATACATGAAATAACACAATGTCAAGCCAGGTAGAGTGAAATGTTGATTTTGTATAGTGTAATCACTAGAAAACCCACTAAGAAAATATAAAGCAAAGTACTAAGTGGCAAAACAATAAGTTAAAATTGAATTAGAAAAATAATTTTTAAAAAGGCAAGAAAGGGAATATAGAAGAACAAAACCCAGAGGGGACAAACAGAAAACAAATACTAAATCCATATGTATCAATTTCAGTGACCTGCCTGCTGGGACAGGTTTTCTGCCTTATCCTGCTGCAATTCATGGGATCCACAATAAAAGTTGAAAAAATGGTTGACCTTGCCCAGCTAATGGAAAATGAAGTATTCATGGCATTTGCCTCCCATACAATGATTGTTCTTTTAAAAATGATGTTTCTGAGTACTGCAAATGCATTCTACAGATTGTCAAGAAAGGTTTTTGCCAACCCAGAAGACTGCCATAATAAAGTATCACAAATTGGGTGAGTAAAAAACAGATTTTTTCCCATAGTTCTGGAGACTAAAAGTCCAAGATCAAGATGTTGACAAGGTTGTTTCTTCTGAGGCCTCTCTCCTTGGCTGGTTGATGGCCATCTTCTTACAGTGTCTTCATTTGTTGGGCCCACTGTGTCCTAATCCTTTTCTTCTAAGGAGTTTAGGAATTCAACATATGAATTTTGGGAGGACACAATTCATCTTCTAACACTCCTCTCTCTGACCCCTACAATCCATGTCCTTCTTGAATACAAAATAAATTATCTGAAAGTGTGATGACTGGCTCATCTGCACATAAAACTGATTGTCATTGGAGAAATAGGAAACTGGCAAACTTTGGGGTTAGTTGTACTGCCAACAAAACAAAACAATAACAACAAACATTTTTTGACTTTATTAAAAGAGGTTTTGATTGAGCTTTAAAAGAATCTCTGAAACCACTAAATTCTATGGGCAGACAGTGGACAGATAAAACATCTTAGTACCCCCAACCTCAGAACATATTGCCCAATACCTACTTCAGACATGGCTGAAAAGAAAAAAAAAAAAAAAAGGAAAAATAATAATCTCCTGAGGTTAGAGCCAAGGACAATGGAGAACAAAGTACAAGGGAGTTACTTTCTGAGTGTAAGTTCAGGGCATAACATAGACACATTCTCCACTCCTAAGTAGGGACCTTCAAGGTTTCTACCCAGAAGGATTTCAGATTTACTATGGGACAGTGTCTGCTATGTGTCTTCCATAGTTTTATTTTCCAAATGGGATTTTTTGTTGTGGTTTTTCTATTCTGTTATATATTGGGTGTGTGGAGGATAGATAATTTGTCTTTTTAGTACAGAGGTATCCACATCAAGAGAAGCCACATCTGGACCTAATAAAGAGACCATCTTACTGAGTGCTTTGAGGAAGAGATTGCTGCATATTATCCAGTGTTATGAACTGTGTCCCTTTAAAATTCATGTTAAAATCCTAACCCCTGGTACTTTAGAATGCGTCTGTATATGAAGGTAGGGTCTTTAAAGAGGTAATTAAGGTAAAATGAGTTAATATAAGTGGGCCCTAATCTAGTATGATGACTGGCCTCATAAGAAGAGATTAGGTTACAGACAAGCAAGAGAAAAGACCACATGAAGACAGAAGGAGAAAATTACCATCTACAAGCTGAAGAGAGAGGCCTTGGAAGACATCAACCCTGCTGACACCTTGATGTTGGACTTCTAGCCTCCAGAACTGTGCAAAAATAAATATCTGTTGTTCAAACCAACAAATATAATTCTTGGTATTTGTTATGGTAACTCAAATAAGTAAACACTCCCAGATATCTTGCACTTTGTGTTTCCTGCAGTGGTTAGACAGACTTTTGGAGTATCTCCTTCAAGAGGGGCGTAGTATATGATATGGGCACAAAAGAGAGTAAAGAAAAAAATTTCAGTAGAAGGATTGGTCTTATTAGTCATGAGGGCTATTTATTGATATTTCTGGCTCTCTGTACTGCTCATATTTTTCTAGGTTATGCTGCTATAACAAATATTAACTTCAAACTATCAGTGGTTTACAACAACACAAGGTTATTTATCAGGGCTGTTATGATTGTCTGTAAGTAGAATATGGCTCCACTCCATGTATTTTCCTCATTCTAAAACTTAGGCTGCAGAAATAGCTCTTATTTGGGACATCTTATGACAAGGGGAAAACAACAACAACAAACCATTTGGATAGCTCTAAATTTTCTGCTCAAATGTAACACATCACTTCTGCTTATGTGTATTTAATTGTCCAAGTCTGATATTAATAAAATAGTGGGTGGGGACATATGTATAATCTCCCTACAGGAGGGCAGCATGGAAATAATATCAACATTATAATCCAAATACACAGCTTAATTGCACAACTTAACTCCCTTTGAAGTTAAGTGTTTAGGCAAGTTAAATGTGAATAAATGTTATGTGTGATATTTCCAGGAAGAAACCTTTAAAGACCACAGTGTGATTCATCACTTTCCTTTCTCCCTGTGATGGGAGAAAGTTAGGGAATGCTCAGTATACCTGTGTTTCTAATGGAAGGGGTGGAGCAGAGCTTTGGGCCAACTCATGAGAGACG
This sequence comes from Plecotus auritus, assembly GCF_963455305.1. Lineage (NCBI taxonomy): Eukaryota > Metazoa > Chordata > Mammalia > Chiroptera > Vespertilionidae > Plecotus > Plecotus auritus. The sequence goes on along the minus strand of NC_137771.1, from coordinate 39,819,939 downwards.
TGCAATGTGAGCAAGAAATTAATCTTTGATTTCTTAAGTCACTGAGATTGTAGAGTTGTTTCGTACCATAACTCATTCATTCTGACAAAGGTGCTAAAAGAGATGTGAAACAATTGCCTTAAAAATAAAACTGTGTGATGTGCACAATAGGTGCTTAGCAGTTAATCTTTCACATTCTTTTTTTTTTTTTTTAAAGACAGCTGTTCTCCTCTCTGAAAATGATCCTATTGTGATAATCACTTCCTTCTTTGTGCTTCTCTTTATGGTAGAAGATACCTGAGAAGGTTGTTAGTCTATTATGCCTTTTGAGGGAACTTCCCCGCTTCTCTCCATTTCTGTGATTAGAAGTTGCCATGCAATATTATAACATTGCTGAAACAGGGGGTGAGGGACAACAAAGTTGGGCGAGTGAATGCCTTCCAGGGAATTCCTTCGGGAACAAGAGATGAATAGGGCTCTCTGTGTGAGTGCCTGGATAGTAACATGTCAAACTTGGGCCAGGTTGCTGGCAGGTATTCACCTTAGTATTATTATTGTTAGCTGCAGTCTGCAAAGCAATTTGCTGCAGTTCTAGGCAGAACAAAATAGATGAACAGTGGAGACAGAAGAAGCGAGTCAGAAGCATTTGAAAAGCTGTATCCCATTTTACCTTGATCACATCTGAAGTAGCCAAATGTGTATATCAGGCATCCTCAAACTATGGACCACAAGGCCAGTTTGGCTTGCTGACTGTTTTTGAGAATAAAGTTTTATTGGAACACAGTCAAACCCATTTGTTTACATATGGCTGTTTTTGTGCTACAGTGTCCGAGTTGAGTAGTAGTTGCAACAGAGACCTTCTAGACTATAAAACCTAAAATATTTACTGTCTGATCCTTTTCTGAAAAAGTTTGCTGACCCCTGGTATATGTTATTTCATTCTTTTAAAAAATGTATATCTTAAAAGTTTATATAGAAAGTATATAAATTCATAAGGAAACATCTCATATATAAGCATGAAAATATATATTCATAAATAAATACAATTTTCATGGGTAGGCAGTAGTGCAGAATAAAAAAAAAAAAGATCGGAGAGTCAATTATATACCTATAAAAAAATGGAGAACACTGCTATAGGCAACAGAGTCCTCAGAAGTATTTTATCAAAGCAATGGCATAATCAGATTAATGGGACAATCTCAATGTCAATGTGAATGCTTATTTGTGTGGAGAGAAAGTTGATATGAGCATTTTGAAATTCAGATAACCAAAAACACTGGGTAGAGAGATAGCAGTTGAGATGGAGAGGAAGAGAATCATGCAAGTGACTCAGATGTGGCTTTTTAGCAGTCACTCACCTACAGATGACAAACTCCAGGTTTGGGGGAACAGATTGTTTGACTACAAGAAACCATCAATAATGATTTCCATGGTCATCTCATCTTGGCTTGCACCCCATTCCAACCAAGTTATTAATACACACATTATTCTTCTTAAAGAAATAGAGAAATGCATTCCAGATTGCCAAAAGAAAAAATTCCCCATGATTTATACTGAAAATGTTCCTGGAACTTTTTCCCCCCCAATCATCCATCTTCAAGAAATACTAAAGACAAATATTTTATGAATCCAGAGGTGCTTCTGACCAGCATCTGGAGATGATCTTGAGATTACAAATCTGTTATCATTTTTCACCATGGGCCTCAACTGTCAGAACATGTAACAACAACATAACCAGCCAGGGGGTTGGAAGCGTGCAGTTAACCACTGTAGTGGAGGCAGCAGGAATGAGAGTGTATCTGCCCTTACTTCTCCCAGGCCTACTCTTCATAGCTGTGTTGCATCCCTTTTTCCTACAAATGTTTGAATGCTAAAGACACTCACATTGCTGATACTCTTCAAGGTTGTAATGTTTTATTAAACTGTCACATGGAGAGAGAATGTGGTATAGTAGAAAGGGTATAGGCTATGAAGTCAATCAGATCTGAGTGGTTTTCCCACTTAATAGCTATGTGACCTTAACATTTCTTAGCTTTGCTCAACGCTATTTCCACATCAGTAAAATGAACTTGTCTATAAAGTGATAATGTAGGTACAATTATTAGCACAGCATTTGGCATGGCCTAAAAAAAAGGTTGCTGTGATTATAATTTCAAAAACATTCTCTTGTTACTACGACATATTCACTAGATGGTTAAGTAAAATAGACAGGAAATACTGACTATTGGTGAGAATATGGAGCAAGTGGAGTTCGCATACACTGCTGGTTAGAGTCTAAAATTACTACAACCTACTTTGGCAGTACCTACTAAGCTTAACACAACCCAGTACTCAGCAATTCCACTCCTAGGTATGTACCCAAAATAAATGCTTACATATGTTCACTAAAAACATGAACCAGAATGTTCAAAACAGCACTCTTCATAACATCCAATTGGAAACTACTCAAATACTCATCAATAGTATAGTCCAGAACTCAGCAAAAATTTTCTGTAACAGGCCAGATAATAAATATTTAGACTCTGCAGGCCAAGAAGCAAACTCAAGTTATGATTGCATCACTTCTATTTCTGGAGCCAGGCAACAGTGCAAAGCAATAGAATGCTACATAATGTCTCTGTTGCAACTGCTTAACTGCCATTGGAACGTGAAAGCAGCCACATATAATATGAAAAAGAATGAGCATGGTGTGTTCCAATAAAATGTCATATATGAACACATATTTAAATTTCATATAATTTTTGTTTGCCATGAAATATTATTCTTTTGATTTTTTAAAGCATTTAAATATGTACAAATCATTCTTGGCTTGCAGGCTGTACAGAAATAGGAGGTGGGCCAAATTTGGATATAGTTTGCCAACCCCTGGTATAGTGAATAAATAAATTATGAAAAAGTACAAGATTACATTTATGTAAACTACAAAAGCAGGCAAAAAGAATCTATGCTTCCATAAGTCAACATAGTGGTGACTGCCTGGGGGGTCCTGACAGAAAGGCAGAACAAAGGGGATTTTGGGGTGAATGATAATGTCTGCTTTTTCATTTAGTTTGTTTCATTTATAAAATTCAACAAGCTAGCCCTGCCTGTGTGGCTCATTTGGTTAAGCATCCTCTCATGCACCAAGAGGTCGCCTGTTCGATTCCCCATCAAGGTACATGCCTTGGTTGTGGGCTCGATCCTTGGTGGGGACTGTACAGGAGGCAGCTAATTTGATGACTCTCTCTCATCAATGTTTCTATATCTCCCTCTCCCTTCCTCTTTCTATAAAATCAATAAAACTTTAAAAAAATTCAACAAGTTATACCTTTAAATATGTGCACTTCTCTATGTGTATATTATACTTTAAGAAACACTGACAAACAGCAACTCTCTTTCTTTAGAGCAGGCCTTCTCTACTTTGCATGTAACCGGTTAACAGGCTGTGCTTTTACCCACTGTATTTACCTTACTTACTATTCCAGAGAATTGGAAACACCAGTTTGTTCTTTGGTATAATGAAAAGAGCAGCTGTGGTGCACACTCAAACCCTGTGCTTAGAAATGAAGAACTGAGTTTAACTCCTCTGTATATTAATTGTGCAACTATGGGCAAAGTATGTAGTCTTTCTGAATTTTATTTTGTTGTCTGGAAAATGAGAAAATAATCTTTTAATTATACATCTGATATAAAGTTTACCCTTGATAAGAGGAGTTGCTCTGCTAAGCTCTATACAAATGATGGCCACCTATGTCATTCTTTACGTAACCACCCACAATGATGACATTTAAACACACCTATCTTATTTTCTCTCTGCCTTCTATTCCTCCACTTGAAGGGATAGTGTAGTATAATGATTAGGAACATAGATTCACAGTTCAAATCTTGACCCTGCCATTTGTCCTGTAGTTTCTTTGTGCCTCAGTTTCCTCATTGGTAAAATATCTACTGCATATTGTCTTCTAGAAATTGTGGTATCCAGCCTTCAAGATGGTCCTAGAGATCCCTTGTGTACTGCTGTCCCATACTGTTTGAGGGTTGTTCTGTGAGACAATAGGCTATGGCATAAATGAAGACATTTCACTTCTGAGGTTAGATTATGTAAGACTATGGCTTTCACCTTAAGTGATCCCTCTGTCTTGGATCACTAACTTCAGGGAAAGCCAGCTGCTATGCCAAGCAGCCCTATAGAGAGGCCTGCATGGTGAGAAACTGAGGCCTGCCAAAACCACAGGAATGATTTTGGATGTGGATCCTCCAGCTCCAGATAAGTTTTAAAATGACTGCAACCCTCTCAGCTTGTCTGCAACCTCATAAAAAAACCCTGAGCCAAACCAATCTAGCAAGCTGTTCCCAGATTCCTGAACCCCAAAAAGTGCTTGGCAATCAATAACCTTAAAATAATGAATAGTGCCTGATGCACAATAAGCATGCAACAAAATAGTAGCTGTCTTTACCATCTGCCCCCTAAATGCTGGCACTTCCACATATGCAAAGCCCATTGCTCTTATTGCCATATTGTGCTATGGAATAGTCAGTGTCAATGGATCAAGCATGGGCAGCTTTTCTTCCTTTCCCCAACCCCATAAGGACAAGATATAATCAGGTGGCTTCTGTATGAAGAGCACTGACAGTGTGGTTGGGAGTCACTATGGAAACACTCTCTGCCTCTCGCACACTTCCCTCAAGGGATCTCTCCAGGCTCTGCTTCTCAAAGCCTTGCTGCTGCCCTCTGTTCCTTGCTGCTCATTTTATTCTTTAGGTCCCTTTCTTGCTTTCTCATGCTCCTTGGATGATCATGCATGATTCAGATTCTCTTTCTTTGGGATGTGGATTTTTGTTCCCTTTTACCATGGGCTGCAGAATTGCAGGTCAGTCATTGAGTTAACTGGCTTTTCTAGAAGCAGAGGTTGAGATGGAGTTAGGAGTATAAGAACTTTATTGAGGGTAGTGTCTAAGACAGGAGTAGGAAGAGAAGAAGGACTGGTCAGGGAAAGCCTCAGACTGTGAAAATGATGTGACATCTAGGAAAGGAAAGGAGGGAAGAAGCAAGGCTGGGTCAGGATAGCCTCAGATCACATGCAGGTCTGACAATGTCACTGATCCAACAGCAAGCTGCAGAGCAAAGAGGAGTCCCAACTCAGGCCGAAAAGAGCACATCCTAGAACATCTGCCAGTCTCAGGCATTAGTGAGGACTCCCTGGAAATTATGGGGCCTTGGCTTAAAGGCTGAGATGGATCCTAAAGTTGATAATGGCTGGAGGCTGTCAAATCACAGCTCCTCACAGCTGACCTGCAGGTTCTTTCTTGAAGGGAGGTCCAAGTGACACACTTCCATGACTGCTATAGCCATCTTCATTTCTATAGCTAGGCCTGGCCTCCTGAATCCCCCACTTGTTTCAAATACCTGAGCTTTCACCTTGGAAACAGGTGTCTAATCGTCCCTGGATGGAGTGTCTATATGAAGAAAAAAGGGACTCATAGAAGTGAGTTAGAATTAATTATTTCTAATGCAACCTTAGGGTATTCAGAGTAGTTTGGTAGTCATCATCACGTTTTTACTAAGCATATACTGTATGCTCTGTCCAGTGCAAAGTATTTGCTGTAGGAAACCCCTAACTGTCAAATCATAAAATTGGAAAAGACTTGAATGCCAATTAGTTTCCCTCCTATGAACAGAAATCTTTTGTAGAAAACCCCACATAGATTTAGGATCATCTTACATACCTCCAGTGGTGACAACCTTATTACTTCAGCCATCTCTTTGGTTATTGGACAGCTCTAATTCATAGAATCTTTCCTGTTAAGTTGAATTCAAAATGCTCCTACCAGCTTTTCATTTTTGAGGTCACTTTAATAAGATATCCTGCTCTCTCACTTATTAATCTTTTACATATTTGAAGATAGTTGTTATTGTTCCAGAAATACTACTGGGGAGGGGAGATTATTGAAGCCTCTGAATCCCCAACTGTAAAACAAAGGGTTCTGAATATTCTTGATCACTATGTTCTCTTTATGACCTAAAAGTCTATGAAGCCATGAAAATTTCATGTAACAATTCTCCTATAAAAGAGAAATCCATATAAATTAAAAGACAATGCACTCTCTCTGAAGTGTTTGTTGTACATTTCCTCTGGAGCACACTGGGACTCAGGAATAGCAGGACCATCTGCTGAGCCATTGCCCATTTATGTTGAAATAAAACAGGCTCTTGTTAATTAGAAGCATGTTCCTCAAGATGAAACAGTACATGCTCTCCAACATTTCCACATCATTAGCAATTCCTGATGTTGAGTGGAGATGTTAATGCAACCCCCACTCTCTATCAGGAGAAAAATAAAGCAGGCATGATGGCTCACAATACAAGAAGTAATTCTTTGTACTGACACTGTACCAGCACACATTAACTCACTAAGTACTCACTAGGTGCTGGTCTCCATGAGAAAATAATATATGTAAAAGAACGTATTTAATTTAATACCCACGAGAATATTATGAAGCAGATTTTATTAACTCCACATTCCAAATGAGGAAATCTGAGTCTGGAGTAATCAAGGGACTTGTTCAAGGTCAGCTAGCTGGTAAGTGGATGAACTAGGACCTGCTGAGTTGAAGCCCAGTGCTCTTCCCACTCCTCAAGCTATGGGGGGGAAACTCTTAGCAAAAGCCCCATGCCTGTGTGTGTAGAAAGTGCAACTATTTTAGTTTGGGTTGCCCCAGTAGCAAACCATAAAACAAGGATTTAAATGAAAGTAGTTTATTTAAGAGGACAGGGAAACACCAAAAGAGGATGGTAAAGTGAGTCAGAGAAAGGAAGGTAGTCAATAAATTGTTTATTATCAAACTAGTTACCACTGTGGGCAGCTGGAGCTAAACCTAGCTGAGAAAATTCTGAGAGCCAGTGTAGGAGGACAGAGGGCAGAGTTAACCCACCTGAGGGGGAGGGGGCTGGTTTATTTTTTTAATTATTATTATTTTAAAATATATTTTTATTAATTTCAGAGAGGAAGGGAGAGGGAGAGAGAGATAGAAACATCAATGATGAGAAAGAATCGTTGATCAGTTGCCTCCTGCATGCTCCCTACTGGGAAGTGAGCCCACAACCAGAACATGTACCCTGACCAGAATCGAACCTGGGACCCTTCAGTCCGCAGGCCAATGCCCTATCCACTGATCCAAGCCAGCTAGGGCAGGGCTGGGCTACTTATTAACCAACTCTGTCAATCATTGGTTGAGGTCTTCTTCTAGCAGATACTAATTTTTCTGGTACTAACTACCTATTATGCGGCTGGACAAAACAGGTTTCAGAAGCTTGAGAAAGACCTCAGATAGAGAAATTCAGGAGTTAGCAGTTGAGGGTCGGGTTAGTGTGCACTGAAGTAAAAGGCAAGAGAGTAAGGGCAGAGCTGGACAGCACCTGGTCTAGAAACGAAATGCCAAACACTATGCAATCTATCAACAACCACTTACTGTGTGGGATAGCACACACATGAGCCACACAGACACAGACCTGTTTCATGTGGCTTATTACCCAGGGAGTAGGGCAGGGAGTACTTTGAAAATAAATCTATAATAATAAAAGCGTAATATGCTAATTAGACCAGAAGTCCTTCTGGACGTCCTTCCAGATGAAGCCGGGGCTGCAAGGGAAGCCCAGGACCCGGGTGCCTGCCGGCAGCTGGAGGGAAGCCCGGGTCCTGGGTACCAGAGGGAAACCGGTGCTGGCAGCTGGGGGAAGGAGGCCTACTCTTGCACGAATTTCATGCATCGAGCCTCTAGCATAAAATAATTAAAATGTTTCAAGTGTTGGGTAAGAGAAGCAATGAACCCACTTAGCTAACCCTTAGTAACAAAAACACCACCACCACTAAGTCTCATTCAATCTTATCCTTTGTCCCTTTACCTCTGACTTTATTTTTTTTTTCTCCTTGTCAGAGTCAAATTCCCTAAAATAGTATGTTTAGAGTCCTTTATACAATGAGATCCCCTGAAGGTAGAACTTTTTGTTTTCTTCAATTGTAGTATATAATATTTGTTACATAAAAAATAATGTATGGACTTTGGCACCAGCCAAGATGGGATAGTTACTCTAGCTTCTTTCTCCCACTGATTTTGACTAAAAACTTCTAGCAAAATAATAATAATAACTTAAAGACTGAAAGTTAACGACAGCAGGCAGATTGGGAAGGAAGTCCATTCTTGAATAATGGCCAATAATGCGGGGGTGAGTTTCAGGTGTTTTTTTTTTTGTTTTTTTTTATATATTTTATTGATATTTTACAGAGAGGAAGAGAGAGGGATAGAGAGTTAGAAACATCGATGAGAGAGAAACATCGATTTGCTGCCTCCTGCACACCCCCCACTGGGGACGTGCCCGCAACCAAGGTACATGCCCTTGACCGGAATCGAACCCGGGACCCTTCAGTCCTCAGGCCGACGCTCTATCCACTGAGCCAAACCGGTTTCGGCTGTTTTTGTTTGTTTGTTTTTTTAATTCTTGTTTCTCTCAGTTTTGACCTAAAGGTAGAGAGAATCCCAGACTACAGAGAGGGTACATATAAGAAGACTCTGAAAAATATTCCCCTGTTTTATAACCAGAGAACAGGGAATAGCCCCCACACCCTACCCATACTCATGAGCTGGCAAGTATAGAGGGAAATCCCTGTTTTTGTTTCTCTAGTCCTTCCCTGAGGCCAGCCCTACTTACGAAGCTGCATGGTAGAGGTGTTGGTCATGGTGTGGACATCTAAGTCTTGTAGAGATAACCTGACTTTCTGGCCAAATCAACTGGGAAAAGGACCCCTCTGGTGCAAAAGGTACAGGGGAAATGTATTTGTTCCTCTCTCATTTTTCAAAGCAGTTTGTCACCAGGGTATGTACATTTCTGTGGAATTTATCAAAAGCACAGGGGATAAAATTCTGAGAGGAACCCTGATTTTTTAATTAGACCACTCAGAAAAGGAGTCCTATGGTTCCCATGGGTACCAGAGTGCAAGGGAAGAGTTCTGGAAAAGGGGATCACTTAAGTCTCTGTATAAACTGACACAAGTCTCTAACTCACCCCTGAAATGTACATCTCACCCTTGAAATGCATGGGACATACCTAATAAAACACAGCCAAGTCTTTGAAAACAGAACTGAAATTGGAACCATACTCCAGGGAAGGTGATATGGAACTTGTGTTCGGACACTAACATTAAAAATGGGCTAAAACAACAACAAATCAACATTCATTAGAGGATTTTCCATTTTGGTATCCAATTGTGCTACCATCATTTAATAAATAAATCCTCTTTTTTTCAAATAGTCCAATATCCTCTTCAGATGCGTTTTTCATATATGTGAAAGTCTATTTCAGGAATTCTATTTGAATCCTATGGTTGATTTGTCTGTACCTGCTCTAATACCATGCTATCTTAAGTAACAAGCTTTATAATAAGTCTTAATATTTGATAAAGTATATCCTCTTTTTCTAAGTATATTGGCTATTAACTGGCCTTTGTGCTTCCATATATACTTTAAAATGAGGGAGTCAGTTTTCTTAGAACACCCTAATGGGATTTTAATTGTAATTATAACATATCTATAGATCAATTTGGAGATAATTAACATATTTACAGTAGTCTCTCTTTTTATGAATATGGTATATCACTTCATTAATTTAAGTCTTCCTTTAAATTATATTTCTAAATATTTAGCCTTTCCTTATTGTTTTATAGGAGTTCTTTATATATTCTTGAGGTTTATAGGAGTGAAATTAATTTTTATATATTGAGGTTATAAGCAGCCACATTTTAAAATTATCTTATTATTTCTAATAATTGGTACATAGATTCTTTTTAGCTTATATAAGTTTCAAATATGATAGTTTTTCCTTGTTCTTCCAAGACCTAATTATTTTTGTTCCTTTCCCTTTTCTGATGTCTCTAAGGAACCATGCTCTTCTGTTTCTTAGAGAACTGTGGGCTGTCTAGTACCTGAGACTAAGAGAAAAATTGTGAAATTTGCACATTTCTTTTTAATCCAGAAAAATGATAAGGCTACCTATACTTAGAATATTTTAAAGAGATGATAAAATAACCACATTATGTTTTACACATTCTACAAATCATCTTTACTCAACATATTAATTGCTCTCAGATTGTCTCTAATCAAGGGCTATTAGATATAATCATTTCTATTTCACAGATGGAGAAATTAAAATGAAGTGATGGGGACATATGTTGAAAGTCACAGCTCTCTAAAGTATTGCAGCTGCAATTTGAATTTGAACCCAGTCTGTCTGGCTGGTTCCAATATGCCAGGCTCATTCAGAACTTGCAGTGAGTAGAGAAAGAGACAATGAATGTCCCTGAAAATTAATTTAAACTATTGAGTGCACTGAAACATTGTTAACAGGATGGAGAAGATCATAAAAAAGTCTGTGGAGAGGTTGAAGTCAATGAATTTGATCCTTGATGTATTCCTTTCAAGTTGAGACCCATTTCTCCTTCATGGTCTAGTTTACAGATGATTCAATTCTCTCTGTCAATATATGGGGAAAAATCATTTTAGTGGAAATGCACTTAGCAGTTTGAGAGAAGAGCACATCTTCCTCCTTTTGCTACAGTGTAGCCTGATCCTGTGGCCAACTGTTCATCTATGCCCTTTTGAGCAACAAAGAACAGTCGCTGCCAGGTCTCAGCTATATGACAGCCACCCAGGTCCAAAGCCCACAGTTATGAAATGCACTGTGAGAGCAAATTTAAATAAATTCAAACCTTCACTTAGTATGTCCTGGCATATCTCTTGCTTTTAGGGGGAGGTGGTGGGAGAAAGCCCTATTAACAGCTACAACAAAAAAAGCCCCACTTTTTTAATAGTCTCCCAAGAGCCATTTCATCCAGAAATCTGGGACCTCCATGGGAGTGTAAATTTGTAACTGCAGTCATTTTAGGACCCCCAGGCAATCAAAACCACCCTTCCATGAGGCAAGGGACACCAGCTAGAACCAGATGACACTCTCAAACTTGGTGCCTTGAGGATAGTTTTAAAAGAGGACTATTCACAGTGGTATAATCATGAAACAAGGGATGGTGAAGTACTCTGTGGCTAGTAAAATAAGAAGTGATTACATACAGGCTTATGGTAGAAAGCTCAAGGAGCAGAGCTTTCTACCATAAGAGAATCATCTTTGGAGAGGACACTTGCCAGGATCTGTGGCTTCCAAATAATAGGCACAGCCAACCTGAGGTGATCTTCCTTGAAGAAAGTAAATACCCAATCCCACTTTCATCTGTCCTCTGATCTCCTGTTTCCCCTGGAAGCCAGTGATCATGGCAGTCTGTTGATGTGGTTTATAAATGTCAGTGTCCAGGAGCACAGAGCAGGTTGGAGAATGGTGAGGAGTAGATAGGAAGATCCAATGGGGAGATATTTGGCACTGTCCACCACCTTTACCCATCAGCAATACTCTTGTATTTGTCCAGATAACAGACTGATGTCCTTAACATGGATGACACAAAAGTATCATCAGATATCAGACAATCACTTGGGAATCTCAATTTGGTTATATTCCCACCTGAGACATAAAAGAACCCTAGCCATCACCAGGTTCTTATTGAAATGTTGTGGTTAGAAATGGTGGGTGAATAAGAAAAACAGAATTAAATAAACATGCAGATATAATCTCAGCTCCCATATGATCCTGAGGCCTATGTGGACAATTATAGCTGCCTCCTTCTACTACTCATTTGTATTTCCATTACTCCCTGCCAGTCAGCTCAATGACATTCGTTACCTATTGAAGTAACTCATATCTTTATCCTTAGGAGATCTAAGTCCTTGAAAATCCTGTTATGGGTTACCCTAGTTTGCCATTGAACAGCAACATGAGAAGTCCCCATATTTAGTAATCTTAGTATCTCATTCAAAATATAACTTATTCTCTGGTGAAAGTATTTCTCCCAGTAACTTCAAACCCATTGAGCCCAAGGTAAAGATTTGGCATGCAACAATTTATCCATAGGATGTTTTCTTCCACTTAGTGCCAAAAGTGAGCCTTTATAATACCATTCCATCATTCTGTCAAGCCAACAGTATATGAGTAATGGGGCAGATGGTAAGACTAGTGAATTCTGTGGGTGAGAACCCACTGTCATACTTCCTTAATTATAAAATGCTTTCACTAATTGGGAGCAAACTAATATAGAACATTAAAGCAATGGATAGGCATTCTGTTAGGCCACAAGGGATAGAGCTATGTTAACTGTGCAGACAGGGAAGAAAAATCTTTATTTAGAATTGTGTTTATCCTTGTTAGATCAAATACAACTCCCTCCATGATGAGATGAACTCAAGCTAATTAACTTGCTACTAGATGACCAGCAGACCCACTAGAAATAGTGTCATATCAGGAGCCCAGCAATGGCTTCTGCTGTTTGCAGGTTGGGCACTCACCAGTGATAGATTAGATTTTAGTCAAAATGCTTTGTATCTAGAGATGATACACACTCCAGAAATACTGCTCTCTATGTGAAAATAATTAAAATAACCCTGTGGAATTAAAATAATAGCAAATTCAAATTAATTCAGGTTAAGAACACCTGGGTTTTCTTGGCTTATTATTTCAACACATATTTCCTTAGTATTAACTATATGCTAGGTGCTATTTGAAGACTTGGGATACAAAAATGAAAAGTATAATTTCTATCTTCTGAGAACTAAAATATCAAATCAATTTCTAAAAATGTGATAGTAATTACAAATGGGACGTGTGCAAAGTGTTATAAGAAAGAAATCGATCATTCCTGGTGAAGTCATAGAGGACTTTAGTTAAGAATGTGAATATTGAAGAATGACAAGGTAGTCTAGAAGAAGGTAAGGAAAAGTATGGTATTTCAGGAAGAAGGATGAGCTTTTGCAATATTACTGAGGCATAAGCATGAGATACCTCCCTTTTTAGTAACTAAATATTTCAGTTTGGATATGACATTGAAATATATGGTCATGCTGGAAGGAGTGAGGAAGAGTGTGATGATTAAAAGCCTAGTTCATGGGAAGCCTTGCAAGCTGATAAGTAGTTTTGCCTTTTCCCAGATGTGGAAACCATATAAAGGGTTTTAAACAGGAACATTACCAATATTGTATGTTAGAAAGCACATTCTGTAGAGGGATGAATTGATATAGGGCTAATAGGAGCTTAATGTAAAGGGAGAAGCAATGATGGTGACCTAAATAAGGTATTTACAAGGATGTTGAAAAAGGGAGGTACCAAAGCAAGATACATTTAGAAGATAATATATTTATGACTTGGAAAATGATTGGATGAATGATGAATGAAAAATGACAGACTGAAATATCTCATAAGGTTAGGGCTTAAATGGCTGGTTGGGTAATGCTGCTATTTACAGAGATAGAGAATACGGTACAAGAGAAGAAATAGGCTTTGTGAGGAAAAGAAATTTAATTTGTTTAAATAAAGAAAAGTGATTTGATTCCTAAATGTCATGGAAATAATGTCTTATGTAGTTTGGGTTAGTATTTTTTTAAAGGACTTTGAGGTGTGAGTCTGGAACATGAAATTTTTGAGTTGAAACCATAGATTATAAAGTTAGGAGCATGTTAGTGGCAGAAAAATGATGGATGAGGAACTATTTTAGTAACAGAGTAGGAAATCCTTGTGTCCTTTTATACTTGAAGCTTCATAGGACAGGGAACTTATAGAACAATGCTTGGTGTAGAAAATACACACAGCCGAAACCGGTTTGGCTTGGTGGATAGAGCGTCAGCCTGTGGACTGAAAGGTCCCAGGTTCGATTCCGGTCAAGGGCACGTACCTTGGTTGCGGGCACATCTCCAGTGGGAGGTGTGCAGGAGGCAGCTGATCGATGTTTCTCTCTCATCGATGTTTCTAACTCTCTATCCCTCTCCCTTCCTCTCTGTAAAAAATCAATAAAACATATTTAAAAAAAAATACACACAAATATTTCTTAAATGAGGAGTGGAAAAGGAATAAGTGACCTAAGATGAAATGAATGAAATAGAGGAAACACAAATATTTAAGGAGAAATACGGGAAGGCACAAGGAGCTCTGACAAAGAGGGACCAGAGAGAATTAAGTAAATAAATAAGGAATAGTGCTGTAAAAGTCAAGTCAAAGTAGGGTAGTGGGAAGAAAAGAATGGCCAAGACAGTCAAATGCTGCCAAGATGTCAAGTAAGATAAAGACCAGTAATTAGGAGAGAGAGGGAGACCATGAGCTAGATTTCAGTGGATTTAAAAGTGAATGGGAAATGAGGAAATGAAGCTAGAAAGGGTAGACAACTCTTTTAAGAAAAATTAGATGAGAAAGAAAAGAAATGAGATGAAAGAGTCGGGAGCAGATTTTAATTTTTCATCATTTTTGTTGTTGGTCCTAGTCTTTTAAAAAGAATATTATTTCTTTAGGATGCAAGAAGTTTGATCAGGGTTAAATGATGCAAGAGGAAGGGAAAGTTGATATCTCAAAGAGATGATAGATGGAGTAAGATTTCAGAGAAGATTGACCAGACAGTGGAGGAAATGGCTGTAACTTTGTTTAGTGGCAGCTCGAAGTCCCCTCACAGTCACCTTCATTTTGGATTTTGGAGAAACCTGGCTCAAGATTTATCCTGTACTTTAATTTTTTTTTTCTCAGTTTCTGATTCTGTACCCAGTTTCCATCAGCTGCTGAAGTGCAGGATGTATCCAGGCTGGAGTGGAGAAGAAGGGAAATTGTGGAAGAGTGTGGCGAGAGGGATCTAATACCTGCTTGCATCTTCCCCACACCCAACTTTTTGTGTTTAGGTTTTACACTTTCCTATGGAGTCCTCTTCATTTTTTCCCTCTAAATCAAGGTGGGTTGGGAAATATAAACCCAGGAGTCATGACAAACTTGTCCACATAGGAAAGAAAAGATGGCCCTGCAGTTTTACTGGGACATCTGGGTAATAGTTACAGCAAGAGGGCTTCCTCAAGACCAAGTATTACTTCTTTTCTTTTTCTTTCCTCATTAAGAAACTTTCTTTGTTCTAATGCGAAAATCCAGAGATGAAAGAGTAAAGTTCCCCGCCCTCAAGAAATTGTTGGTATAGTCAGACAGGAATGTGAAAAACATGAACCAAGAACCAAGGGCGAAGATCTCCTGGAGTGGAGGCAAATTTGCAGGTGGATTATGTGCTCCCCAGGCCTGAGACCTGTTCATCCCAAGACAAATTAAAAGAGAATTTTGTTTGGAGGAAGGAAGTTTGGGTATGAGTAGAGTGAGGTGACTAATTCTTCAACAGAAGCTAAAAGAAAGGAAAAAGCAGGAGTAAGAAGCACTATTAACTTCATTAAATATTTATAGGGTACCTACTATGGGATAAGCATTAGTTGAAAAGACCTTCAGCAGTGAGGTGTGGGAGGGTGATATGCCCCTGTGCAAACTCAGAAAAATCACACAGTACCTGGCCCACTAATTCCCAGCCTAAGATCCCTAGACCTTTAAAGGCCCAAGATGGTCATAATGATGGAGCCATGGAATATTTTAAATATTTAAACCTGAACTGCAAGTATTTCAGTATGACAGAGTATGGAGTGAAAAGTGAGAATTGCTACCATCTAACTTGTAAGGGGCCATTTCCCTACTGGTCATACTATTTTTTATTTCCCCAAGCATTCACAATCTGTGTGTGTGACACTCATTATGTTCCTTCTGCTTCTTCTCAGTCCTCTCTGGTTGATTCTAATAAGTCTTTTAAGACTTGCTGCAGGTGCCACGTTACCAGTCCCAGTCTAGGTCAAGTTTGCCTTCCAGATTCCCACATCACCTCACCTTGTACTTTCAAAACATTGATCACTCACACTGCATTTAAACTCTGTTTTCATTGGTGTCCCCCACAGGACTGTGAGACCCTCCAGCATCGGAACTATCTGTGATTCATCCCTGAAGTTCCAGCATCCACCAGGATGTCCCATCTAACATAATGCCCAGCTCACATGAGGTGCTTTATAAACATTTGTTTAATAAAGTTAAAGTCAGAAAGAGAGCAAGAATGCTTCATTATGACTAAACATTTTACTTCTGTCTTTTTTCTTCTACTCTTTTTCTTTCAGCTGTTTTAAAAGAGTCAGCCAACTCACTCAATGGATGTGCAAAGTTTCTTTCCCAGAACAGATGTCTGTTTGAATTTTGTCTTGGGACACTCAGTTCTCAGAGCTGGGGGACCACATAATTCTCTTCCATTCTAGGGGGACTTGACCTGACACTGCATGGGGCAATGGAGCACTAGACTGGGGGTCATAAGAGGGGGTTCAGATATGTCTGATGAAGATTTTTATATAGTGAAGAGATCTGACTCTTCCACTAAGTTATTTTTTATTGTTTCTATGTTATTTACCCTCTCTGAGTCTTACTTCCTCTATAAAATAAGGGGGGTAAGAGGAGGTTGTGAACCACGTGGGAAGTAGGATAGTGTGGGGAGACAGACTGGGACAGTGTGGAATCAGATATTTCTGGGATTAAATCCTAGCTACATGTCCTCTTTGTCATGTAACTTTCCTGAGTATCAATGCCCCTGGGTGAGAGGGAATGATCATACCTGGCTCTTCAAGCTATTGTAAAAATGTGTAGGCAAATGTAAAAGGCATCTGCTATCTGGTAGATACTGGACAAATTATATTCTGCCTCTCTACCTTATGGAATATTTCAGTTGTCCTATTTTCATATTCTAGATTTATATCCTCCCACACTTAATCATACTCAACACTGTCTTTGACTCTCCTCATATAGTTATTTAAATACTTCACCCCTTTCCCTTTCTTCATTTATTCATTTAAAAATATTTATTCCATTTATTCACTCAGTATTTTAAACTAAAGAATTCATTTGGAAAAATTGTACCTCTGCTCTCTCAGTATGGGACTCGTGGTCCTCAAAATTTTTGGTCTCAAGAACCTGTTATGCTGTTGAAAATCATCCATGAACTCAAAGCATTTTTGTTTATGTGGCATATATCAATTAATATTAGAAATTAAAACTGAGGAATTATAGGAATATGTATTAATTTATTTTAAAATAACAATAGTAAATTCATTGCATGTTTATAGAAATGACTTTTTTTTTTTAGAAATAACTATGTTTTCTAAAATAAAAATAATTAGTGGAAAAGTGAGGCATTGTTTTATATTTTCAAATCTTTTTAATATCTCATTTAATAGAAGATAACTGGATTCTCATATCTGCTCTACAGTCAGAATCTGTGCAATATTTGTTTTGTTGATGTCTATGAAGAAAATCTAGATAGGTAGTAGGGTACAAGATTCATTTAAAGAAACTAGACAATTGTGAATATTGTTCTTTGATATTACACCAAAACTTGACAAGTGGTAATTTCTTTTTTAAAAAAATATTTTTATTGATTTCAGAGAGGAAGGGAGAGGGAGAGAGAGATAGAAACATCAATGATGAGAGAGAATCATTGATTGGCTGCTTCCTGCATGCCCCTGATTGGGGATGGAGCCCACAACCCGAGCATGTTCCCCTCCTGGTCCATAGGTCAATGCTCAACCACTGAGCTATGCTAGCTGGGCACAAGTGGTAATTTCCTAAAGTGGTAATTTTTTACTTGCAATGTGAAATCTGAAAACACATCAATGAGCTTGTCACATTCTACTACACGGAAATCTACTGCTCTATCTTTCCTCTTGAATGGTTTTTGAAGCCCATGCTTAATTTTGTAACATTACTCATTGGTCATATGGAAAATATCAGTACACTGAATTATTATGCACATCTTCAAAATGTTGGCTCATTTCATTATGCAATATTAAAAAATCACATTCCTTATTTATCACCACGAATTTTATCAGAAAATCTCTCTTAGGATGTTGTCAAGCTCATAATGGCAGATACAAGTTTTCCAAAATATAAATTTTTGCTTGAAAACCTAAATTTAATCATTGGCAACAAATGCCATGAGTTGTTCTTTTTGAAGTGATAAGCTCTTTTGATTCATTACTGAGAAAATGTATGATATATTCCCAAGTCTGAATAACCATAATTTATCTTTCAGTCATTCTTATAAGTAATAAATATAATCTTTACTGCTTCATCAAAAATATTTAAAAGTAAAATTGGCTTTTACTTTTGTTTTTTTAACTGTGCATGCATATTGTTAATGAAATATAACTACTAATCCAGTTTGGTAGCACTGCCTTGACTCATGCTAAAGCATCAACAGTGTTACTCCCCATGGCTTTTGCACCATCAGTCAACACAGTGTCAGCACAAATGTCAACACAGTGAAAAAGCAATTACTTTTTCTATTATTATTGAAAATAGTTTTTACCCCACAGACTCCCTGAGAGAATCTTGGGTATTCCTGAGTTCATAGACCACATTTTAGAAAACATTTCTAATATTTTTTGTTTTAAGAGATGAACTAGCCTCAACTGTGGACTAAGATCAAGCATAATTTGAAAGCATTTCTCACTTTTCTTTGACAATGACCATGGCTTCCTTTCCAGATGACATCTGTCTAGTATGTAATTGATGACTACATTCAAATAAACATGTGGAAAATGAGAGCAAGTGGGTGTGTGGGCTCAGAGGGAGTTGCTTGTTTGGAGGATGATGGGATAGTGCAGTTCTGGAAGAAATTCAGTTCTATGAGTGTGTATTTCTGGTCTTCAAAAGATTACCACATACATGCTGTCATACAATTTATAATGTGCCTGAGGGAGTTAGCTTAATGTAGAGAAGAGACATGAGTTTTACACTCAGCCAGGCTTGGGTTCCAATACCAGCTCAGTTGCCATTGTATATCTACATGGTCTTTTCCAAGTTATTTTACCTTGCTAAGCCTTAATTGTCCCATCTGAAAAATGAAGCCACAGTGCTTATAATATGATGGTATGCATTTAAAGAATGAAATGCTGAGTGGATGCTCTGATGAGCCTTAAAGACCCCTCTTCAGGAATGGACCTACTTCCACAGCTGCAGGGAGTGCTGCTGAAGATGGTGCTCCATGTCAATCCTCCTTGGAAAAAGAAGGAAACTGCTTAGCCCAATGTCACACATTCTTTTAAGGAGGAGCTTGCTTCCAATGACTGATCAATGGCTGGGCTATCTCATTGCAACCTACTATTGCTCTGAAAGGCCATCTCAACACCAGAACTCCTGGGATCAGCTAAGGCCTTGTTGGGAGCATAGCAAAGCTCAACTTCTCACTCTGCTTAACCCTATGTCTTTCCTCTTCCTTTCCACAATTGTCCTCCCCAAAGTACTCCTGAATAAAGTCCTGAATGCTAAGTCTCAATTAAAAGTCTAGTTTCTGGTGAACTTAGCCTGAAGCAGATGCTTCATTCATATTATAATTATTATCTATAATTCTCACTTCTCCCTATGATGGGTGGGCCCTGGTAGTTGGGATAGGAGCTTTGTATGCTGAGTACCTAGATGTTTGTAAGAAGAAGGTTTTGAGGCTGGAGCCAGGAGAGGGCTAAACTGATGTCCATAATTAGGAGGGCATCAATATAGTTTGTGGGAGGAAGAAACCAAGTTGTAATGAGAGAAGAGATAGGAAGACTGGTAAAGAAGAAAATAAGAAGAACCTCCTCTGGAAGAAGAGTAAGAAGAGGAGGCTTGGAGGTTCACACACATCTTACGATAATTTTTATATAGTAAGAATTTTGGAACCACTGTGCTTGAGTTCAAGTCCCAGTTATGACACTTACTTTCTCTATAATTGAGCAAGTTACTTTATACCTCGATGTTTCATTTTCCTCATCCATAAAATAATAATAGTAAAGGCATCTACTTCAAAGTGTCATTCTGAATGAGTTCATTAGAAATAAGAAGATGAAAATTTTTTTTCCCCTCACATAATGGCTACAATCCAATAGGAAGCCAGAGAAGTATACACAAATTATAGTAATAAGGTTTTCTGATGTGATGTACATAACTTATTAGTTTTACAGCAGACATAGTTCTTCAGGCCATGCGAGAGAAAGGGTGAAGTCTTTGTAGACAAAGTGACACTTGAGAGATTGTAGAATAAGTAGGACTTTGCTAGGGAAGACAAACATGGAAAGAGAGATTGGCACATGAGAAAGCTCAGAGGTGTGAGAGGTTTGGAGTCCATTAGGATTTCTACTGTTATTGATTTTCTCTGAAAGCTACAACCTATGGGAGGGAATGGGTGGTCAGAGATGACATGGAGAAGTGGGCAGAAATTAGCCAGCTGGGATTTCATCCAGTGGGTGCTGAGGAGCAGATAGTGACAAGATCAGATTTACATTCCAGCATCTTGGAATAAATGAATTAAAGGTGGGGAATCTGGAGGCTGAGAAAGACATTCTCAAACCTTCTCTTCTTTCTCTTAGATGTTTAATAATATTGGCTAATTGAATTCACATTTAGAAAGTAATTTTGGAGCTCTTATTCACACTGATAATTAAATTTTTATGTTAAAACTAGAGGCCTGGTGCACAAAATCCATGCACTGGAGGGGAGGTGTCCTCAGCCCAGCCTGCAACCTCTCCAATCTGGGACCCCTCAGGGGATGTCTGACTGCCAGGATGATCCCTGCCATAGGGTTCAGGCCTAAACCGCAGTCGGACATCCCTCTCACAATCTGGGACTGCTGGCTCCCAACCGCTCACCTGCCTGCCTGATTGCCCCTAACTGCTTCTGCCTGCCAGCCTGATCACCCCCTAACCACTCCACTGCCAGCCTGATCGACGCCTAACTGCTTCCCTGCTGGCCCAATTGCCCCCAACTGCCCTCTCCTGCTGGCCCATCACCCCTAACTGCCCTCCCCTGCTGGTCTGATTGCCCACAACTGCCCTCCCCTGCCAGCCATCTTGTGACCACATGGAGGTGGCCATCTTGTGTAAGGATGTGATGGTCAATTTGCATATTACCTCTTTGTTATATAGGATTGTAAGTTGCAGCAACCTTTTGGAGTGTGATTTGGCAATACCTGTCTATTTTGAAAAGCATGTACACTTTAACCCTCAATTTTTTTCTAGATATGTAGACAAACTTATTTGAATATGAATGTTCCCTAAAACATTGTTTGTAAAATCTAATGACTAAACATAAACTTGATATGCATAACTACATTGAATTATGTAGTTATTGATTACATTGAATTATTGATTACATTGAATTATGGTAATTTAATGGACTACTATGCAGTTGAGAAAGAATGGAAGAGGAAGGTATATGTACACATGTGAGACAGTCCTTACCTTGTACTTACTGGAGAAAGAAAGGAAGATATAGAATACAGTATCTAGTGTCCCTTCATTTGTATAGACACATGAAATACATGGAAGGTTTTGGCAAAAAGCTCAAAAAATGATTGTAGTGATTGCTTTTGGAGAGAGGAATAGGCTGACAAATGGTCTGGAGTGGAAGAATGTTATGGAATGAATGTTTGTGTCCCCCTCAAAGTTCCTATGCCTACATCCTAACCCTCAATCAGCTGCATTTGTAGATTGGACCTAAAAGGAGGTAATAAAGGTTAAATGATATCATAAGGGCAGGATTCTGATCCAATAGGATTAGTGTCCTTATAAGAAGAGACCCCAGAGAGCACACTCTCCATGCAAGCACAGAGAAAAGGCAATTAGAGGACAGTAAGAAGGCAATGGTCTGTCTACACGCCATGAAGAGAGCTCTCACCAGAAACTGAACTACCTGGCACCTTGATCTCAGACCTCCAGCCACCAGCCTCCAGAACTAGATGAAAATAAATATTGTTGTTTAAGCCACCCGATCTGTGTTATTTTGTTTGTCAGTCCTAGCAGACTAATAGAAAGAGAGACTTACTTTATTTGTAGTTTTTTCCTTTGCATTATAGATAGCTTGGTGAAATTATTTGCGTCCCCAAGTCTCATCAGCCTAAGAAAGAGCCACTGCATTAAAGGAGTAGGAAACACCTGCCCCTCCCTTACATGAGAGTCTTGAAGGTTCCAGTTCTCTCCCTTTCCTTTCCCTGGCAGTGGGCTGAAGGTCATGTCCTACCCAGAGGCCATCAGTTTACTGCTGTTGTAGACAGCTCTCTGCTGCCTAGAAGATTCCAGCAGTAGATGCTGCTGTTCCTTCCAAATTTGGTCTTTGGCATCAGTGTTACTCCATTGGCCTGAGCCTTTCAGGTTGACCTGACTGGTATAAGAGCAGCAGCAAAGCATGGTAGAAAATGTGTGGTTGTTCATATTAGACAGGCTTACATTTGAGACCTTATCTCTGCACCTTATTAGTAGTCTTGCCATAGCCATCTATACAATTTTTGAGTCTGTTTCTTCATTTGAAAAAAGGGGGGTAAGAATCAATAGTGAGCAGAGAGATTCATTATGAAGATTAGCAAAAAAACACAGAGTGCGACTGTCACCTAATTAGGTACCTTGTAAGTGGCAACTATTATTTCAAATGACAGTATTATTTTTCTTGTCTCTTTGGAACTCTTAGAAGTACTTTTCCAATTCAACAAACAACCAGTGGCCATTCTTTCTCTGAGGAATGGGACTGTTCCCTCTGTATCAGGATTGTAACTTCCCACTCTTTGTTTTATGGCCTCTAATTTGGAGGAGTTTAGGATCTGTTCTGTCTGGGCTCATTGGAAGACATTTGTATGCCAATGCCCACTATCCACAAATAACCACAGGTATTCCTTTCTGCTGACCTTAACTACTAGACACTGATCTTCTTTTAACTTCTGGTTATTTTCTGGTCAGCCTTTAGCTTGAGCACACTCTTTAAATGAACCACCTTCATTTGAAAATTTTCATACATACCAACTGGGGAAAACACATTCAACAAATTCTTACTTGTGTCTCAGGCAGACAGTTTAATAAAATGAGAACATTGGCTTTGAGGTCAAACATTCCTGTACTGATTTTGGTTTTGTCCCTGTTAGTTGGTGAAATTGGGTAAATTACTCAGCTTTGGTTATATAATCTGTCCAGTGGAAGTAATTCCTATCTCATAGACTGGTTGTGAGCACTCAATGGGTTACTAAATGTCAAGTCATTGATATAATGCCTAGTATATATTAGGTACCTAGTAAATATTAGTTCTCCTTTTATCTCTTTGCAAAGAAGAAAACTGTTAGCCTTTAGAGGTGTGCCAGAGCATGTAATGTCAGCTTGAGGTTGAAGTTGGCTTCCTCCACCTCCAAATTAAAATTAACTTTAGACTATAGATTAGAGAACTACAGCACACTTTAATAATAAACAGTAGGCTTTTTGAGGCAATTTTGAAAATAACTTTTAACAATTTTACAAGGGTATTTGTTATAAAATGCTACCCACTAATCGTATGCACATCTTTGATATTATTCATTCACTCTGCTTCTTCCAATGATTTAGGGCAATTTCATTTTGTACTGACATATTTTTGTAAGCTATCCTAAATTCTTTATGAAAAGAGTAAGGATGTAAGCAAAACAATAAGATGAAGTACAATAAATAAAACATCCAAAGAAATGATTTATCCAGGACAAAGTTTTGCCTCAGTGTGTGCTTTGCATCTTCCTTAGGCTGAAAGCCTTGAGAAAAACATACCATTTAAATGACCAAATGCTACTTGACCTTTTTCTTTTTTTTTTTCTACACACAAAAAACAATATCCAAAGGACAAAACTTTCTAATATGGAACAAATTTTTATTTTTCTCTGGCACATCATTTATGGGCTTGTCAAAGACAAAGGAAGAAAGGCTTGCTGAGGGTCATGGGAGCCTGTGGTGCTTGCAATGCACCTGGCATCCCTGCATCTGTCTCCTACTGGGGCACAGGGCTGTGTGGAGGGCTGGATGTTTTCAGTCACACACTTGCTTTGTCTGTAGCATTAACCCTATGAGCCTTCTCCACTCTTTCCATAACATTTGGCATGTATCTCTTTCCCCAAACCTGGGCTGATAGGACAAACTGGTAGAATCAGTTGACACAATCTCTATCAGAAGCCACTGAGCTCGTCTTATCCAGAGCCAACAATGCACAACACACAAGATGGCTAACCTCCAAGGTCGCTGCACATTAACAGACGGGAGGGGAATTATCAGTGGAGAAATACAATCAAGTACCCTGTGGATGGGTGACAAGAAGTCCTCTGGCCAGAGAAACAGATTACATACCAGCACTACCTTGGCTCACTGCCCTGAAGGAATACATAGCAATCCACACTCAGGGAAAATTCCATGAAATAGCAGAGCAGGACATCCTGAAGCCAATGGCAACACATTCCAAGAAAAACATCCAATGAACCAAACCCCAAACAACACAGACCTCAGAAACGTAAATAAAAATTAACTGAAAAAGGAAACCTTCGAAGTCTTGAGAAGGAACACAACAGATTAAGTGACCACAAAACACTAAAATACCAACTAGCTATTTACCCACTGCTTTGTGGTAAATACAAGGCCCTAGTCTCCAGGAGGTTATTTCTGGGCGCCAATGACTTAGCACATAGGCCAGTAAAGAGCATGGACTTTGTTTTCCTCCCCAGGGCAAGTGGCATTTATAATGGGCCTGAGAACCAGAAGGAAGTGCCTTTGAGCCCCTTAGTCTTATAGCTATTTATAAGGATGAGCAAGGAGCAGAGGGTGGGAAAAGCACTGGGTGTAGCGTCAGAAGCCTTGGGTTTGCATACCCTGCCACTTACTCTCCTGTCTTGGGCAAGCTATTAATTCACTCTTGAGTTTTGGTTTCCTTATTTGGAGAAATAAATGGGTAATAATAAGTATTATTTCCCCCTCACAGGATTGATCTGAATATTAATGAGAAAATGGATGTGAGGAGTACTTCAGAAGAGGCAAAGTATAATACTAGTACAATGGTCAGTCATTAAGGTTGCTGTTCCAGTTGTTCTTACTACTTCAACTAGGAGAATGTCACAGATCATAGGAGAATTAACATCCACCTACCTTGGGTGACTTTCCTGAGAACTGAGGCATGACCCTCTGAGCATCTCTTTAGCCAATTTGGCTAACATCTGTAACCATTCACTTCCTTTAAAAGGTTATAGAGTATGGTTTAAACTTTTCTTGATGACTTAGAGTCAAAGTTATGAACCCCAGCTATTGTTCTAAGTAGCAGGTGTGTTACTTCTGTTTGTATTTGTTTTTTATTTTATCTCCTTCTGAGAGGTCAAGCATAGCCTCCACTGATTTGTCTTAATAGCTTCTCTTACCTCTATTCTGCTTGTCCATATCTAATTTGGTCAAAAATAAGATAAACTAGTTTTTTAGAAAAGAGTGATAACAATAATCAGAGTCTGTATTTAGAACCTCTGTGATAAAAAATGTGGTATTCATGCAGGGGCTTTGAGAGCACCATGGCAAAACTCAAAGGTCTTTTTTTGGCCTGAGATTAGAGAGTGGAAGGTGTTAGAAAAGTTGACCTCAGGGTGGACATGTGATACCTGAGTTAGGAATACTTTGGATCTACTGGATCTGCTCACATGTCTTTCATATTTTGATGTGGGTAGGTGCAACTGTGATGATCATCATTTTACAGTCAGCAGAAAACAGAGCGTGAGTCAGAAGGATTAATATTAGGGACAAGGAAGTGTCTTGAGAACCTGTGGGGCATTCCTATGTGTTGATCAATGCATGATATCTTAGACTGTTCTGACTAAATTAAACTCCCCATTTCCACTGAGAATCATTCAGTTCAGGGAAATTAGTTATTGGATTGATTTCTTCTCTAAATTGGCTTGCTGTAAGATCTTATTAATCTTACCCAAATAACCCTGTTTTAGCTGTATAGTTTCCCACCATAGTGGAATCATGATAGAATCACAGGACATTCATGCTAGAAGAAACCTTCCAGGTCTTCAGCCTTGTGGTTCCCATATGCTACTCTAAAGACCCATGTTTGGTCCTGACCCATTTTCACCAGTCTGTGGGAAAATGAGGGGAAATATGAGGACAATAAGACAATTCAGCACTTTTTCCATAGTCAGTCTTTTTAACTTAATGTATTTTATTTAAAGAGATGCCTTGTATTCTGAAATTTTGCTCTTTTTTGGAGGGGGGGGGTTTCTTTTTCTTTTCTTTGAAATGATTGTAATGGTAAATGGCAGTTATCTGAAAAATATCTATTTGTCAAGTCAAACAGTTGGCCATTCTATGTGAGTCTTCTGGTTTGTGGTTGTTGTGCTTGCTTGTTTCATCTATGAAGTTCAAAAGTTTGAGAACTTCAGATCTAGATTAGCGCCTTCATTTTCAGACAGGGGAACAGAGACCCTGAGAAAATTGCCAAAGTTCACACAATTGCAAAGTTGGAAAGCTAGGACCGCAGCCTGGGCTTGCTGTTCTGTCTGCTCCACAGCTGTGTCCTTTAATAGCTAGAATGTCAGTATTATTACTGATTCTGTAGGATGAGAAACATGAGACTCTTATAGAAGAAAGGATTGGAGAAAAGGGAACCTCTGTTTCTTGAGCACACTGATGTGCAAGGCACAGTGCTAATGCTTTACTTGTGTTATTTTGTTTATTTTTCACAGCAACTCTAAAAGAAAGATAAAATTGAAAGCACATTATAAATGAAGAAAACGAAGTTCAAGATGTGGGGATAACTTGATGACTCAGCATCCATCAAACCAAATTACCACCTAGTGTCATATTATTCAACAAACATCAACTGAGTGTCTTCTCTGTACAAATCTAATGCTAATGTAATTGAAATATCTTAGCAAATTATAAAGCAATAAACAAATAGGCAGTAACTGTTTACTGTTTTTTTCTGAAACAATCCTCTGAGATAAGTAATCATCTATCTCCATTTTACAGATGAAGAACTTAAGCTAAGCGTTTAAATGACTTGTCCAAAGCCATGTGTATTGGCATGTTGTTGGAGCTGAGGCTGCCTTTCTGAATCCTAATCCTGTCCTCCTTGCTCTATACTATGTTGGGGATATCTTGTTCTGGATATTAAACATAGCACACCAGCAAAACTTTAGTCTGCAAATGCTCATGAGCCAATAGGCCACAAGTGTTGCTTTGAAAAGGTAGGAGCAAAAGAAGAGTTGATAGAGATACCAGGCATGAAAGGGTCGTAAGTTCTGGACTTTCCAATAATAAGCCATTCTCCTCCAGATGATTTTAATAATCTCCAGCACATGTGTTCTAACCCCTTGATGCTGTACAATATGTGTAACCAAATAAAAGAGCTCTCCAGATTCAGAGATTTACTGTTTGTGATGGGAAAAGGCCAACCAGATGACATCATTTATATTCCAAATATGAGCTGCTGCCAAGGCTGGTGATGTTAAGCTGGAGAAATTGATCCTCAACATTATTCTGTGAAGGAAAAAGAAAAAAAGGTCTTGGCCTAGATAGTATCATTTTTTTAAATTTATGTGAATATGAAGACAAGTTTAATAAATTTTGATTTTATCCAGAATTGCTTAGGTTCAATGTGTGTGTTGTTTAGGCACACGATTACTTCTATATAATTAAATTTACCAAGTCAGGAGATAAGATGTTATCATTTTGACATTGTTGGTGTTGAATGAATAATTGATGAGGGGTTGACTTGAGGCTGGTCTGTTCCAGCAAGCTTGATCAGGGCTGTGGTAGTCATTTGTTCAAAAGCAAAGGTACCCAATTTGTAACAGTGGAGTGTAGTAAGCTCTGCTCCTATTCCTCAACTTATTCCTTTCTAACACAACCATATATTTTTTTTTCAAGTGCCAATATCCTCCACTGTGAGACATGGGGAAAGTTGACACCATCCCTGTTTCAAAAGTAGATCTCAATTCACATAAGTCAATAAACACATAGCATTTCCCCCATGATCAGTGACTTTTGAGTATAACCAGAAGGGATTTAGGTTCCATGCTCGAAAAAAGGGCTTTTCCTCTCTCTCCTGGTGGATGATAACAGAGACACATAGCCTCAATTGCTACTATCATTCATTTTACAGTCTCAAGGGTGATCAAGTTTAGGATGAGTTCATGTTCAGGATAGCTGAATGGAGATAGAAACAAACAAAAACAAAGTTGGCTTGATGATATCATTGAGCCTCTGATTGTATTATTATTATTTTTATTATTTCATTATTTAAATCAGCTTGAATTTCTATTGCTTATAGCTAAAACCATCTCGATTGGTAAAGAAGACAAAATGTGCTTCCTGAGGTACCATCACCTTTTCCAACCACATTCTCATGGTATGTATATTAAAGACAGAGTCTTGAATCTATGTCTATAGTTGCCACCACAATCAGGGTGGTTTTCTAAAGCAAAAATTACTTATAATACTCTCTAGCTTCTTGATCTTGCTCCTCCAGCCTTATCTACATCTCCAGCTTCAAATTTATCCATGCTCATCAGCCATTCTGCCATCTTTTCATCATCTCTCACCACTAGCCATGTTCATACTTTTTCCACTGACTCTAACAATCTCCTTGACTACCTTTCCCCCACACTTCCCCTTCATCAAGCCTTGGTGTAGGCATCATTTCCCCTAGGAAGCCTTTTCTTCACTGGTTCTCCCAATACCTCTCCTGTACCCTATTCATTCCCTATCAGAGCACTTTCCACTCTATATGGAAATGATCCATAATCTCTGTTGAACTGTAGGTCCAATGAAGACAGGAAACATCTGTTCTGTTTACAGTTTTGTCCCCAGGACTTAACACATAGTTGGTACTACGTAAAATATTTGTTGAAAGAATGATGAATTAATTACCTATGTCTATTTAAACTTTCCGTTCTGCCTAGTGCCCAAGTGCCTTCATATGGCTTTCAATGATCTGGCCCTGAATTCCTGCCTAGACCCCAATCCTGTTATTCACCACAAATTTCTTATTTAAAGTGCACTAAATCACACATCCTCTGTTGTTTCTTGTTTCACTGCTCATGATGGGCATCTTACCATTTCCTAAATGACTCATTATTGTGTAGCTCTGCTTCTTCAGGTTGGGAGATTTTTTTTTTAACAGAAACAAACAAAAGAAAACCCAAATCCTGGGTTTGAATTCTTCTCAACATCTTCTCAGTTGTGTGACATTAGGCAATGTACTTACTTTCTCATCTATCATGTGGGGGTAAAATTGTACCCAAAAGGACCGTTTGAAGATGCAAGAAGGAATGGATGTATTCCTTGCACTAAGTTCTTAGAATAACCCTATTTGCTGAATCACTGTTGAACTTTTACTTCTGGTTTCAAAATCAACAACCACTTTGATTGTAAGTTATTGATTTGAAAAAGTAAAATCTAAGAATAAAAGTTGACCATAAATTTGGATGTCAGTAAAAGAAAATGTTTGAGGAGGAATAAAGTAGCCTTGCATGGTCTTTATTCTCTGCTTTAAAGTCTGTAGAGTTTCTGGTTAGCAGGAGTATTGTTTGGAGTTAGTGGGAACACTGTTTGGGAAGTTAATTTGGTTTGGCTAAAATGGTCACTTCATTATGGCTAAATCTGCAATTTCCAGGAAGTTACTGAGTTTCCATAGTTTTAATAACAATTGCAAAACCCACAGGGCAATCCTTCAAGGCCAGTTAAGAGCCTTGTGACAGGTGTTTAGTGGTGCTTTTAAGATGCTGCTGGGCAAGAGATGAAGGGCTGTATGGAAGCCCACCAGAAAGGGGTACAGAAATTAGATGCTGTATTTAAACAGGACTTTCCCTTTACTTAAATGTTTTCCCTGTTGAGTGACAGAACACATGTGTACTTTGGAACAAGAGAGCTAGTTTTGAATCTTGGCTTATCTACCTACTGGCTATATGATTTTGGGCATGCTACTTAACCTCTTTGAGATTCAGCTTTCTCATTTGTCAAATGGAGATATTATCTGCCTTGCTGAGTTTTTGTGGTAATAACATGGGATCATGGATGCAAATCAACCATCAGAATGCAGAGTGCTTAGTAAGTGTTCAATAAAGGTGATTCTATTGCTGATCTTTTATTATTATTGGAAAGTATGTATTTCCTACAAATTGTCTTGGATCACCTCAGACTGGGGTAGGTGAGGCAGTCCCTTTAGACCTTGTTGACAAGCCACAAGCAGAGCTACACAATAATGAGTCATTTAGGAAATGGTAACATTAGAGTCAAATGTTAAGTGAATATGACTCTAATCCAGGAGGTATTAGAGTCATATTCACTTAACATTTTAACCTTTCTGAAAGCTTTATTCATTATGAAGGTGGGCCAATACAGTGTCATAAAATGTCAGTATCTAGATCCACATTCCTCATTGTGAATGGGGTAGAGTGAGGATTAAAAGTAAGCTCTCATAAAGACAGGATAAAATGGGCTGAGAGGATGAGAAATAAAGGTGGAAATAGGGGAAGGATGTCCTGAGACTCAGTTTCTTCATTTGAAAAATAAAGAGGTGGGATGAGATTAGTGTTACCTAATTATGGACCACCAAATTGCTTTTATTTTCTTTGGGGCATCTCAGGAGAGAGGAGATGAAAGGAAGGATAGAGAAGAGAGAAATTGAGAAATCACCATGCTCAGGAGCAGGAAGGGGCAGGATACAGGTCCTTATATTTGATGTCTTTGGTTTATGGACTCCAGGTAAAACTTAAGGTCCCTTCTAGCATTTTTTATTCTTTTTAAAAAAACAACAACAAAAACTAAGGACCAAAAATAATGAAGCTTTCAAGAAGAATGTACTTAGCTAAGCAAACATTTACTGAGTAGCTACCAGCAGCAATTGTACTAAGTGCTGGGGATATGAAGATGGCAAGAATGTGGTCCATGATTCCATTGACTCCTATGTCTAGTGGGGGAAAAAGAAACGATGTAAGTAACTTCAATAAAATGTGAGGAGTGCTGTGACAAGGTAAGTCTAGGGACTGTGGAAGCTCTGAGGAAGCAACCTGGTGGCAGATGTCAGGGAAGATATCCCCAAGGAGGTGATGCCTCTGCTAAGTCTTGGAGGATGGACAGAAGTCAGCCTTGTAAGGGGATATGAAGGGCAGTGCACCTGCTCTGAGCAATGACCCTAGCAACTCTGCTTTATTCCTCTGAATTGCTCCTGGGGCAGCAACATGGAAATCATTCCAAATTGTTGGCGTGGGATGGTTTATTTTGGACATGCTCATCACTGAGTACATATTTTTCCAGGATTTGTGAGGAGATGGATTTCCATGTATGCTATGCTTCAGCATGTCTCCTCCCGGTGTTTATTTACTGTGCTTTATTCCATAACCTAGCAGGGTGTCACAGCTGGAGGCAGCTGGTGGTAAATAAATAGCTTCCATTACCCAATCCCATCACCATCCTCCATCCTGCTTGAAAACATGGTCTCAGCCCTTGGAGTCCTCCGCCCTTAAATGCAATTGCAAAGTGTCAAAGCCCTGTGGAGTTGCAAGAGTGTTTCCTTTTGAAAATGAAATTGAGAGTTAAAGTAAGGGCAATTTAGGGCACCGAGAATTCAGATTAGAAAAAGATCATGTAGGCTCCTTGAGAGAGAAACAAAGACACAAACAAATAAATGAAAGCAAATCAAACTTCTCATACTGTGGTCTGCTGTCCAGATGATTTGGGGGTGATTCAACTGAACATGGTTTGGTGGAAACTTTCCTATGTACGTTTTGCTTTCCCATATTTTAGCTCATTTGGTGATTCTGTGTTAGGTTTGTCAAACCAATAATGAGCGGATGCAGAGTTTATGGGAGGGATGAAGGAAGGGCATCAGGAGCATCTACTTTCTGCTTGTCAGAGGACTTGTGTGGTAGAAATTCTGATACAGACACACAATGTCACATGACTTCCCTGTTTCAAAAACTACATGCAGAAAGGATGGAAGGGGAATAGCCCAGAGATTCTCACCCCATTTCTTTCTGAGAGAGAAACCACTGGCTTTCAGTTCTATCCAGTAGAGCCTGAGATCTCCGTGTGCTCTGAGTGGGAGTGGGGGTCTAGTGGCACACAGGAAGGGGGAGAACTCAGACATTATTAGAGGAGAGGAAGGAAGGTTTTATATTCTTGAGGGGGCAAACTCCAAAAAGCCTCTCAAAAAAGGAAGCTAAACACATATATTTAAAATTGGACACAGTATTTATCCATTAAGATATTTAAGATTACTAAAGGGTCAAAGTATTTATCTAAGGGATGAAAACACTGGATATCTAGAATTTTTTTCTTTACTCATTTAATATGAGTATTAGTGAATGCATAATAAAGTGGAATGAGACATTCTCACAACTTTGCCTTGATAATATCCCCAATAATATTCTTTTACTAGGCAGGCATTTTTCTTAAATAAGCTTGATAAGTCTGGGGGAATAGCTCTTGGCAAGTAACAGATCAGAGTAAGGCCAGAATACTGCCATAAAAACAGTTTCCATTAGACTCTGGTACATACAAGTAGCTGCTACCAGCTCTATTGGTGCCTGAGCAACCAAAACGGATCCAGGGGAAAACGATGGAGGCCTTGTGGTAGAAATGAATGCATTTCATCTCCAACAAACCTGAATGTGATTTCCCTCTGAGCCTTTCCTGTTATTTTGATGAAGTTCACATCAAATGAGTCCTCAAGAGCAGATAACAAGTAAAGGAAAAGCATAGCCAAGAAAAAATGGTATGTTTTGCCTTTTGAGAGAGATTTATCCTTCTCTTAATAATTCAATTAGTTGTTTTTGTTTGTTTATCTGTTTGAACTGCACACAGTTTAGGGCATCTGACAAAGTCTCCATATTACTGAGTACTGAATCTATTTCAAGCTGCTTTAAACACTGAGATTAGAAAGATTTGCCACAGAAATTTGGATGCATATCCGAAAGATTCCAAAAAGTAAATGGTTACTGTGTAGTGAACACAAAAGAAAATTGCACACCCCACCTTCTCTAAAAATGTTCTCTTACTGGCTTTCTCCAGGCAATTTTGAAGTAATCTTATGAGAAAGGGTATGAAGCCTAAGATTTATCCATATGCACAGAAAGATGCTTATAGTAGTATTGAGAAGGTTGTTTTTTTTATATCTCTACATGCCATCACCGACTGCATTATTTATGTCATACTAAAGACAAAGACTAAGTAATCAAGCATTCACATTAAGACCATTTGGGTTATTTGGGTGGGGGTTTGTTGTTGTTGTTGTTCATTTTATTTTGTTTTAATTTGGATTGTTAGTGTCAACAATGTTCATTTAACTTATGGAAGATGGTAATTTAGGGGCCCTAAGCACAGGTAAGTGTGTTAAAGACAACAATATAATTTTCTTCTGACTTTACCTTTCTTCCTAAATTTACCAGCCTGCAGTAGAGTCATACTATAGAGGTACTTATATAATATTTATTAGGCATTTTTAAATCCATTGACTTATACACAGTGGCACAAAATAGCATGTATTAAATGTCAGTGATCTCTCCTGCCCCAGCTCCTTTTTCCTTTTCTGGCTGTGAAGATAGCGTGAGGAATCTGTAAAGATAAATATAAGGTGAGATTAATGCATACGATAGGTATTTTTCCTTCATTCTGGCCAAATGGATCAGAATTTATCTGATTTGCAACTGTAAAGGCTTTAAGGTCTTAGGACATCACCTGAGTTATAGCTATAAAAGCTCATTTAGGATTATTCTTTCCTTTCAAGCTCTACTAGTATGACAAGAATCCTCATAAAGTCACCCAACCAGGATTGTATGTGGTGATCTGCTGAGTCCTTTGCTCGCCTGTTCCTCTTCTCACAAGAGCTGAGTGGCTTCATTACCACCCTACATGTATAATCTTGTGTGCCGCACCAGCACAGCCAAGGGTTCGGCGAGCCTGAGGGAGGGCTGGTGAAGGATGAAGAAAAGACAGACAAAGAGAATAAGCTGGGTCTATCTTCTGTGCCTGGCTGAGGCAACAGAACAGATCCAGACTGCAAGCTGATGCTTTATTTTATAGTCAGAGGTAAACAAGGTAGTGGTCACCATAGATACAATATTCTTGTGAGTTTCACTTGTGTTGGTAGCACTTGCTGCACCTCCCACAGCCCATTAGCTACCCAGGAAAGATCTAGGGAGTAGTCACAAGATCAAGCTTAATTATGCTAAGAGGGCTGTGCCCTCTAAGCTGAGACTTGTTTGCAGCTTTGCCAGCAGGTCAGTCCGAGGCTTAACCCTATAACCGCTCCCTACAATCTTGCCTTTTACGTTAGAAAAAGGTCAGCCATTCTGATCCTATTTCCTTGTCCACAAAGTAGGAATAATTAATCCTACTTTGGGGAGAAGAGGGCTTGTGAGGATTAAATCAGATAACAAAGTAGTATATCTAGCTCCTGATTTTGAGCAAGTTTGTAACCCAGTAAGTCTTGCCTTTCTACCTCTCTTGCCCTGAAGTACAATGCTCAATGTTGTCCACTTTAGGGGTGAAGTGCCCTAGTTAAGTGCATATGGTGACTAAGCTTCAAGTTAGCCTTTCTGATAATTCTACAATGACTATACATTTTATTTCTCATGACTTTGTCTTATGATCTTATTCATAAAAAAAGACCTTTACCTTGTACTCAAATAAGAACCCTCTCTTTTTCTTATCTTGACCTAGTTAGTGCCTCCTTCCCAGCTGTTCAGAATGAGACCTGAGGCTTCTTTGGCTTGACTTGTCCAGACAGAGCTTCCTGGCAGACAAGGAAATGGCAGTCTGGCCTCATTCACCAATAGCCATTAGTAAAGTCTTAGGTAACACGGTTGACAGTTGAGCCCTCCTTGAGATCTAAAGTGCTTGGTTCCAATCCTTACTTCCTTGCCTTTCCCAAGGTACCTATGACTTTCAGGATTATTTGCTCTTGGTTACCTTCGACTCTGCTTTCTCTTTTATGGATCACCTCACAATTTCAATCTACTTTCTGCTCTGCATCATTTTGCTCCTGTGCCATGATTCTTTACAAAAATTAGCTCAAACAATTTGTATCGGTAGTACATTTATTGAAGATTGATGGAGGGGTCTGAGAAGGAAGTTACTAGTACTTTGCAGCAGTGCAAATAATTTCAAATTTAGTATGAGGTTTTTGGTAGACTAAATCATGGTTCAGCAAATCTTTATTTCCTACTGCCTCCCCCTCCTCCATCAGAGGAGTTTATCTCCCCATCTCATTGATAGTTGGCTTGGTCACCTGACTTGCTTCAGCCAACATAGCAAGAAAAGGCTTCAAATATGCCTGTGAAGAGGGATCTGGTTCTTATAATTCTGCTACTGCAAAGAGAAAAATGTGCACTGGTTATTCTGCTGGTTCCAGAAGAATGAGACCATGTGTCATAGACCTGTAACAAATACATGAGCTACACTCAGCCTAGACTTTCAGCTAATTCGCAGATGTGTGAGCAAGATATAATTGTTTATTGTTTTTTCACATATTGGGGTCATTTGTTATTCAGCAATATTTGACTGATACAAAACCTCATAGTTTTAAAATGTCTTTTGGCAATCTTGGCTCTGGGAAGTTTCCACTGTCCTTTTTATGCAGTGGCCTAGTCTTATGACATTTCAACTCACTGGTCTTTAGTCCCCCTCCTTCTCACTAATCTCTATTTTCTGTACCTCCAAACTCCTATTGATTTTGGATGCATTGTACATTATTTCACTCTTTTTATGCCTTATCTCCTGCCTACACATTTCTCAAAATGGTACTTTCATTTTAAGCTATTTTAAAGAATTTTAATAAACAAAGAGAGATTCTCTCTAGGAGGAATTTGGGCTCCACCTGTTAAAAACAATAACATATTTTTCCTCATCCATCTTCTGTTCCCCATCCCAGATCTCAGACTCTCATTTGGCTACTTCTTTTCTATTTTTATTTTATTTTATTTTTTATTGTTTAAAGTATTACAAATAGTAGTACATATGTCTCCTTTTCCCCCCATTGACCTCCCTCTCGGCCTCTCCTGCCCCCCGGGCACATGCCCTCACCGCCCCCTCCCTCCCACAGTGTCTGTGTCCATTGGTCATCCTTATATGCATGCATAAAAGTCCTTCAGTTGATCTTTTAGCACCCCCAGCCATAACCCTCCCCTGTCTTCCTGCTGTAGTTTGACAGTCTGTTGGATGCTTCTTTGTCTCTGTATCTATTTCTGTTCATCAGTTTATGATGTTCATTATATTCCACAAATGAGTGAGATCATGTCATATTTATCTTTCTCTGACTGGCTTATTTCACTTAGCATAGTGCTCTTCAGTTCCATCCATGCTGTTGCAAATGGTAAGAGTTCTTTCTTTTTTACAGCAGCGTAGTATTCCATTGTGTAGATGTACCACAGTTTTATAATCCACTCATCTGTTGATGGGCATTTAGGCTGTTTCCAAATCTGAGCTATTGTAAATTGTGCTGCTATGAACATAGAGGTGCATAATATTCTTTCTGATTGGTGTTTCTGTTTTCTTGGGATATATTCCTAGAAGTGGTATTACTGGGTCAAATGGCCGTTCCATTTTTAGTTATTTGAGGAAACACTATACTGCTTTCCACAGTGGCTGCCCCAGACTGCATTCCCACCAGCAGTGCAGGAGGGTTCCTTTTTCTCCGCATCCTC
Organism: Plecotus auritus; assembly: GCF_963455305.1. Lineage (NCBI taxonomy): Eukaryota > Metazoa > Chordata > Mammalia > Chiroptera > Vespertilionidae > Plecotus > Plecotus auritus. The sequence goes on along the minus strand of NC_137771.1, from coordinate 39,783,526 downwards.
ACCAGCACTTGTCGTTTGTTGATTTGTTGATGATAGCCATTCTGACAGGTGTGAGGTGGTACCTCATTGTTGTTTTGATTTTCATCTCTCAGATGATTAGTGACTTTGAACATGTTTTCATATGTATCCTGGCCTTCTGTATGTCCTCTTTAGAAAAGTGTCTATTTAGGTCCCTTGCCCATTTTTTGATTGGATTGTTTATCTTCTTTTTGTTAAGTTGTATGAGTTCCCTATAAATTTTGGATATTAAACTCTTATTGGAGATAACATTGGCAAATATATTCTCCCATGCAGTGGGCTTTCTTGTTGTTTTGTTGATGGTTTCTTTTGCTGTGCAGAAGCTTTTTGGCTAATTCTTGGAGAATTTAGCAATGATGTCAGGTGGCAGGTCAGCTTGAGTGGTTTGGGCTTGTTTAGGCCACATTTATGCTTGATATTCATACTGACCTGGCTATTTAAACTAGTCTGATTCACACTAACTAGCACATGTCCATGGAAAAGTATTGTAAAGCCTCTTACTTTGCCTGTACCTTTGGCTTTGTTATCCTACCCATCCCAACACCTCTATAGTTCTAGATCATTTGGCCTTGTTTCCTACTCTTTCATACTCTGCCACTGGTTTTAAAATTGGCATTGTATTCACCTGATCTTTCCCATTCCAGTTCCCTCTGTTTAACTGCCATTTTTCTCTTTTCCTCAAGTTCCATGACATAAAGATGACCATATGTTGGAACAGTGCCCTGGTTTCCCTGATTATAGGACTCTGAGATATGGATAGCCAGTATTTCTCCATCCACTCAGGGCATAATGTGGCATGGGGGAGATGCCACCTGTAATACCCATCAAACTTGACACTTCCTGTCCTGTTTCTTGCCAGTCCATTGTCCAGAATATCTCCCTGAGCTTCCTTTCTGTGTTTTGGTAAAATTTTATGGTTGATTCTGTTCTTTCTGGAGCTGCTACCTTCTTGAACTTTGACTCTTGAGATCAAGCTCCTGTTCCTCTTGATTCTCAGCCTTCCCCAGAACTGTGCTTCATCTGCCAGCCCTGCCTAGACTTGTGATTTGAACATTGGTTTCTTCTACAGAGTTGCCACTTTTATTTGCCCCATGTTCCTATTGAAGCATGCCATTTCTTATACTCAATGCCTCTCTGGTGTTGGCATGTCAGATGGTTGAACTGTAGAGATAAGACCTGGTCTTTTCTTAGGAGCTTTTGTTGACACTCAGGACCCAAGTTCCTCCTGGATCATTGGATAGCCAAAGCACTGAAATGATATGGTGTCTCTTCCTCATATGTAATTCAAAATAAAATAAAATTAAGCCATACAACACAAAAGTGATAAGTTAACTGAAATGTAAAATCGCTCCTTCATTTTTGGATTAGAACATCCTGGATAAGATACCAGAGCTAATCCTTTCTTATATTGTTTTATCTAAAATAATTCATTCATTCATTCATTCATTCATTCATGAAATTATTTATTGCTCCTTGATGCTGATATTAGAAAATCCAGCACTGGTCAATCCTCAGTCTTGCTAATACCACTACTTCCTCTTCCCTGTGCTACCTGACCTGCCTGCTACAGATGTCCTCTTACCACGACATCCAGAAAGATGAATTTTTGCTTTGCTACTTAGAAAGGACGTCCTCCCCTGCCTCCTCTCTCAGGGAGAGAAATTAACCTGGTTAGCACTCTCAATATCTAATTAACTTATGTTTCCTTGAATCTGGTAACCTCAGTTTTGCCTTCCATACACAACCAAATTCACCTGTCACCTATAATTTGCAAAATCTCTGGTTTGTGGGAGAGGGGTGGCTCATAGAGAGGGGGTCTTCCTGGGGTGCTTGGGCAGCCAAAGATCAACATGAAACCAGCTACAGTGGTGAGTCATGGAAAAAGCACCAAAATGGGACCTGTGCCTACTAGAAAAAATACCAGTGAACACAACCTCTTCCCTTTGTAGAGGACTCTATAGTTTCTAAGGCTTTCACACCATTTTCTAAATCCATCCTTACCACAGCCAATTTTACACTATCCTAATACTACTCCCATTTTACAGATGAGGAGTTATAGCCCAGGAAGCTTAAGTGACTCCCAGAGTTACCCAGATGCTTGGCCCACTCGATACTTTTATCAAAGGCTGGTTCCATTTTGAGATCCATTTTGGCCCATTTCATTTTATAAAACTGAAACAAAGGACTGTTTTCTCCTTGAATTTATTTATGTTAAGTTATTTGCACATATTTATATTTATACTCCATCTTATTCCAGACAAGATTTAAGCAAACATACACACATACTCACACATATCCCAACTGAATATGTGGAAATTGCATTTTTGAAAGATTTTTGAACCCCAAACCTCAATTGATTTGTTTAGTTTTTTGTCAACAAACAAGAGCACTTATATTTCCATGGCTAAGTTTTTAGGCTGGTTTGCTTTTGCAGAGGGTAGTGGAGGGGGGGAGTGGTGACTAATCTCTAGCAAGAGCTCCTCTGTTGAAACCCAAATACACTCATGTTGTGCACTTAGACCTGGCAGAGGAAGCTGAGACCCAGGAAAACTGCCAGATGCTTACAGTCGTGGAAAGCTAAGCTTTTATTTTTGTGGAAAGCTAAGCTTTTTATTTTTGTTTGCTTATTTGTTGAGCTGTGGAAGGGAAGTTTGAACGAAACCCATTCCAGGGCAATGAAGGGCAGAATGTTAAGAGATTCTGGTGAAGTGCATAGCTTATCTCTACATGGGTGATAGTCTCACTACTTGAGATTCAGGGAAATCTGAGGTCCTTAGAGGACAGAAGGGACAGGACCTGGGATCTGGCTTGGTCACTCAGATAGCTGTGTGGTTGTTGGGCAAGTCAGAGTGCTTAGGGTATATGGCTTTGCAGCTAACAACATGAGCCCTGGAATTAGTTCTAGGTTTGAATCATAGTTCCACCTTGAGCAAGTCACATCCTTTCTCTGAGTCTCAGTTTCCTCATCTAGAAATTTGGCTCTTGTTAGAAATTAATGATATTAAGCATTTAGCACAGCACCTGGCACTTTTCCCAAGCTCAGTTACTTCATCTGCAGGTGAGCTATGAGACTTTCTGAATTATGGGATCCACAGTGGTACCAGGATTGCTATGGGCTGCCTGCTTTTCTTGGTCTCTGGATGCCTCCCGAGGCTTTTCTTGTCTCTTTGTGTTGCTGTGACAACGCAGGCATCAACTTGAGGGAAGGCTCTCTCCATGTGAATAAACATGGTGGTGGTATGTATGTGTCCTGGAGCAGGAGTTGCGGCCTGTGTAACCAAGGAAGAATTTCAATTGAGCCATGAAGTTAGCCAGTGGCATTTGGGTACTGGAGGTCAGAAAAGCAAGGGTGCATGTTTTAGGGGCTTTTTCTGTCTTCTCTTGGTGCTTGCTCATGAAATCCATCTGTGAAAATGCCCTTTCCCCTCTTCACTGTATACAGCAATCCTACTGAGAGACAGTTTGGACCACAAGAGAAAGAGGTGCTTGAGTCAGACACACACTTGGATTCAATCCTGTTTCTGCTATTGTCTTACAGTGTGACCTTGGGCATGCATTTAAGTATTTTGACTTCTTTGAAACAGTAAGCATGATGGCTAGAGCATGAATGAAAAAATCATAGTGTCTTGCTCCAAATCTCAACTCTACTGCTTATTAACTTTGACCTTGAACATGTTACTGTCTTTGCTCTGTTTCAGTTTCCTCATAATTAGAATGCAAATAATATAGCACCTCTTCCATTGCTTGTTATAAGGATTAAATAAATGATAATCTACACTAATAAAAGAGAAACATGCAAATTAACCATCACTCTGCTACACCCACCAGCCAATCAGGAGTGAGTATGCAAATTAACCCAACAAAGATGGCGGCAGCCACAGAACTGGAGTGAGCAGGAGGCTTGGGTTGCCCCCGGCGATGAAGGAAGCCAAGCTTCTTGCCTGCCCTGGCTGGCCCTGGCCTCCGCTCAAGGCTACAAAGTTTCAATTATAGAAGATAAATAAATCCCAGATACCTGCTTCCAGCCGGCACTGGCCTCTGCTCAAGTAGGCGCTGAAAAAAAAAAAAAGAAAAAAAGCCCCTTACCCAGGCTGGCCACACCCCCATGGGTTGAGGGTCCCCACTGGGGGGCTTGGCCAGCCTGCAAACAGCCATCAGCCCTTCACCCAGGCTGGCTAGGCACCCCAGTGGGGACCCCCCACCCTGAAGGGGCTGTGGCTAGCTTGAAAACAGCCCTCAGCCCCTCACCCAGGCTGGCCATGCCCCCCAGTGGGGACCCTCACCCCATGGGGGCATGGCCGGCCTGCAAACCACCACAGGCCCCTTGCCCAGGCTGCCCCATGCCTCAAGGGAACCCCCCCCCCCCCCGATCCAGGACACCCTTCAGGAAAAACCAGCTAGCCCCCACCCATGCACCAGGCCTCTATCTATACTAATAAAAGGGTAATATACTAATTAGACTGGGAGATCTTCCAGGAGACCTTCTGGACATTCTTCTGGACAAAGCCATGGTGGCGGGGCTGAGGTAGAGGCGTTTAGAGGCCAGGATGGGACGGCAGTTGTGGGTGATCAAGCTGGTGAAGGGGGCCATTGGGGGTGATCAGGCCGGCGGGGGGGGGGGGCAGTTGAGGGTGAGCAGACCAGCAGGGGGGCCAGTTGGGGGCAAGCAGGCCATCAGTGGGGTCAGTTAGGGGTGATCAGGACAGTGGGGGGAGGGGCAGTTGGAGTGAGCAGGCCAGCAGGGGGGCAGTTGGGGGTGAGTAGGCCAGTGGGGAGGGAAGGTGTGGGCAAGCAGGCCAGCAGGGGGGGCAGTTGGGGGTAAGCAGGCCAGCAGGGGAGGCAGTGGGGGCGAGCACACTGGCACGAAGGGCAATTGGGGGTGATCAGGCTGGTGGTGGGGCATTTGGGGGTGAGCAGGCCTGCGGCAGGGGACAGTTGGGGGCAAGCAGGCTGGCAGGCAGAGTGGTTAGGGGCAATCAGGCAGACAGGCAGGCAAGCAGGTGAGCGGTTAGGAGCCAGCAGTCCCGGATTGCGAGAGGGATGTCCAACTGCCGGTTTAGACCCAATCCCTGTAAACTGGCAGTAGGACATCCTTTGAGGGGTCCCAGATTGGAGAGGGTGCAGGCCGGGCTGAGGGACACCTCGGCCTGTGCATGAATTTCGTGCACTGGGCCTCTAGTCTATATATATAAAAGACTAATATGCTAAGTGTCCATCTGGGTAATGACGTCATGTAGCAATGCCCAGCTTCCTCTCCCTAGTGACAACTAGCCTCCTTGCAATTTCTTCAGCCCAGGAACATGACTTGCTTTATAGCCAGGTGGAAACATTTCACACTTTAACCAAATGTCTGTGAAGCATTTTCCTGTGCCTCATCTCATTTTATCCTCACAGAAGTCCTGGAGTAGGTAGATAGGAGACTCGGTGGAATCCTATTTTCTTTTCGTTAGCCGAAAATGGAGATTTAGAAAGTTTAGAAACTTGACCCAACTGAAAAGAAGTAAGAAATGGTGGACCTTGAAAATGACTTCAGGTTTTCTCACTGCACAGAATATAGTCAAACACTGCTGCAGGTTAAATATTTTTCCTTTTGTTCTCCCTGCATGATCTACAATAATAATATGCTTCATGTTGATATTTACTGCTGTATTGCTGACAATTACCTGAAAAAGAAATTGGAATGCTTCACTGGGCTGGAGAAAGTTTAGCTAAATCAGAAAGCAGGTCTAATTAAGCAAGTTGATTCTATATATATAAATGGCTACGTTGACTCGCGCATGAACAATACACATAAAGCTTTCCCTGGCGCCAATCTCACGCATGTGTTTCCATCTATCATTGTCCATCCTGAATTTGATTGGCTCTTCTATTATAGAGAAAGGGCAAATGGCAATATTAAAATATTTCTTCTAATTAATTTCCTTTCAATGTGCATGAATTTGTGCACCAGGCCACTAGTAAGTAAATATATATATACACATATACATAAATACATTAAATAGATAAGTACAAATATATACACATATACACACATGTATACTTATATAAGTGTATACATGCACATAAACATTCATACATATTTACATTTATCACTTTATTATATATACTTTTATATTTACCAGTACATAAACATACACACATAGCACTTAGCATTAACTATGACTGACTATTCTAAGTAAGAGTCTGCTATCATTATAATAATCATTAATTTTTTAATCTGTAAAATAGGTGATGATAATCTTATTTCATAGAGTTATTTTAGGTAAAGTAGTTCCTTTTCTTTATTCATGCTCTCAGCCCAGCTCAAATAGCTAGCACCTTCTTTCCCTCACTTCCTTTCTTCCTTCTTTGCTTCCTTTCAACTGTATGGTTGTTGTTTTTTTGTTGTTTTTTTTGTGTATGTGTGTGTGTGTGTGTTTTATTCAAAATGTTATTGTCTCAAGTCATAAATACAAATCAGAAAACAGTACAATTGGGACAATAGAATGTGGAGGACAACCGTTTAGAGTACTATATAAAACATTTTTAGCTGGTTGAAAACAAAACTTTAAGAACTGCTGCAACTAAGACTCCTTTCAAGAGTAAAAAAAAAAAAAAACTAATTTAGATTTAAAATCATATATACATAATCCTTTAGGCAGTTGTAATAAATGCAGAGGTGTGAAAAAACAACTTGGGCAACACTTTTTGCCCATAATATTTGTTGATGGAAAATTTATTAGATAATCTGTTTTTATTAGTTGCTAACCATGATTTAATAAAATATTGCATTTCATCATGCTCTTTTAGCTGACCTATAGTTATTTTCTGATCCTTCCAGCTCACATTGTTTATTTGTCTTTCCATCTTGGTATCCCCAGCATTTGATACCTAATAAAAGTTAAATGAATGTCGGTTAAAAGAATCATTAGAATCATTGTGTAATACTGTCTTTTAACTTCAAGGCTTAGGTCAAATCTCCCTTGGGCTTACTAGAAGCCTTCCTAGATTCTCCCAGAGCAATTATCTCTCACCTTTCCCTATGTACCTGAACAAGGATAAAAGCTGTAAGAGGAACATAATTTTCTCTTGACTAATAATCAAGATTGATGACTGTCCACAAAAATCCATGCTCCCCTTTAGCATATAGCTAGAGGAGATTTCCCAATGTCCCCCACGTTGAGTGTAACCATGTAACTAATCTCTCTCCAAGGGAGTGTGAGCATCAGCTAGGGCTCCATCTCTAGGCCTGGCCCACATCAACCACACACATTTTCTTCTTGTCCTTGCTCATTTTCTCTTCTAGACCACTGAGATGTAGATGCCTAGGAAAACCTTGGAAGCTACAAGATAAATATGTCAAGCCTCCACCAGTATGAAGGAGAATGGCCCTGCCAACATCTATCCAGGACTGACTGGTGAACAAGAAATACATTTCAATTGTGTTGAGTCACTGAACTTTTGTCTATTGTTACCACAGCCTAGCATAACACAATGATGGACATACAAACAAACTGAATCCAGAAAAATATGATCACTGGTTCAGCTAAACTACCACAGTGAGAGGTAATGAAAACCAACATTCCTTTTGTGCTCATTAAGTACCAAAACTGATACTTGGCAAGTGTCAGGTGTGTTGCTTGATTCTTCCAATATAATTTATCTTGGAAGCTCATGATGCTAGATATTATGATGCCTGCTTGACAGATGAGGGATCTGAAACAGAGAAAAGTGATGTGAATTGCATAGCAAATAAGTGAGAGAGAGAAGGTTCAAAAGCAAGCCTAATGAAGTCCAAAGCTCCTTTCCCTACTCCATGCTGCTCATGAGAGATGGCTAGTCGATTGCTCTATTCCACAGAATTTAGTGGAAGCAAAGAAAGCATCACATAAGTTGATGTATGTTAGTCTTGTTTCCAGACAATTCAAGTGAACAGACATTTTTTTTTAACCACATACACTTGAGACTATTTCATGCAAAGTCCTTACTCCTATAGATGGGAGGATCATTCATCTTATATGGTAAGTTTTAAAATGTGACTGTAAAGAGAGCCTGGCGTGTGGCCTAGTGCCAGGTCGGAGCAGCTGACCACAGCTTTCCTGGCCCTTTTCAGAGTTCATGGCCTTCGTGGCCTCCGTCATACCCTTCAAAGTAGCTGTCTTGTCTACATTCCTTGATCTTTTCATATAAACAGGACACCCCAGCCCACTTACGCAACTTTCAAGAGGGCTTTCTAAACACAGAGAGGTCTGTAAGCCTCCCTTCTCCCACTTGCTTTCATGAAATGCTGGGATTTGGAAACCAGTCTTCTTCCAGCTGGGCCCCCCTGGGCCCGTCCCTGGGCTTCAGATCTCCCCTCTGCAAAAGAAGAAGCTGGTTGAGAGCTTGGATTTTTTAACTTTTTATTACCAAAGACACCGTTTGGTATAATCATTGATCTCAAGCACCCTTGAGTGTTTTGAAACTAAAGGATCATACCTTGTCTTCAGTGCCTAATACAATGCCTGGCACAAATCTGGTGTTTGCTAGTTATTTGCTGAAGGGATTAAAATTACAAAACTTTATAAGCTTGGTAGTCATTAGTGCTTTTTATCAAATATTTTAAATGCCCTCCATTCTAGGCACATGGTAGGATGGCATTGCCAAGGACCCCATGGCTATGCTGGGCCATCAGACTTGTTTTGGCCAATGAGCTATGAGGGGAAGGCTAAATATTTCATCTCCAATGCAAGATCAAGTGTTCTCACTTCCCTCCAGGGGAAGAAGGCAGTGTTCTGGATGGAGGCTGCTTGGTCAGCCTGCATCCTGGAGTGAGGACAAGAATGCAGAGCAGAGTCCATGGCTGACTCAGTGGACATATAGCCTAAGCCAAAGTCGTGCACCTTTGCTATTTTAAAGCACTGAGATTATGTAGTTGTTTGTTATCACAGCATCATCTAGCCTGTTCCAACTGATTCAATAAATTACATCATAACCAATTAGCTTTCCCATCTCTATATATAAAAGTTTAAGTGACCATCCAACCAGTAGCTATGATATACACTGACCACCAGGGGGAAGATAATCAACGCAGGAGCTGCCTAGTTGCAGTGACTTGGCAGCTGCGGTTCTCAGTTGGTGCACCCGGAACAAGACAGGAGGGAGCCTGATTCCGGGTTGTGTCACCCGAGAACTGCCCTCTCGCAATCTGGGACCCCTTGGGGGATGTCAGAGAGCCAGTTTTGGCTTGATCCCCACAGGTCAGGCCAAGGGCCTCTAGTTTTTAATAACCACAGCCATACTTCTTCCATTCAGAGTCTCTAACAAAGTGGTGTGATTACATTGAACTGATAGCATCTCTACCAAAACCAAAGCAATGTAATCATTTCAACAGCAAATAGTCTCAGTGGGCTAGTTTTATTCCAATTGAGAATATAATTTCTGTCGGGCTTCTGAAGCTTGTATGTGACTTAGGTACTTGTTACTGCTCTGTGGACTTTTGTTTTTATTCATGTGTCCTCGAGGCCCTGCCATGCTCTTTGGAAGCAAATAATAGGTTCTCTGACCGCCCTGAACCTCAGTTTCCTTACTAATTAGACTGGAATAAAGAATACTACCCCACAGAGGTGTTGGGAAGATCAAATAAAATGTTATGTCTGCTGAGCTTCAAGCAGAGTGTGGCACATGTGTGGTTGACACCTTGAGTTTGTTGGGCACCTTTCAGCTTTAAGTATGGTGACCGCGTGTTTGTTTTCCATGAATGGCCCTAGTACTGCTGCTTGCTTTCACATAATTAGAGTAATGCTCCTTTTCATTCACAACTAGTCCTGTTTTGAGATCACTTGATTGCATGATCACTATAGTTCTAAGTGCCTGTGATTGTATGGTCTCAATTACAACAAACTTCAAGTTCTATACAGCTCTGTCTTCTGTGGCGATTCCTATGGTTACTCAGTAACTATTCTCTCTTGTAAGATATTCAAGACAGACCTGCTTTATCCTGAAGTTTTCACATTAATGTGATCGTGGGCCTCCACCTGTGTCAGGGGCATAGAAGCAGAGGGCTGGAAGGACCCAAAGACCATACAGTTCAACACCTCCATTTCCCTGGGGAAATAGGCCATAGGAGGAAAGCAGTTTGTCTCAGGTCACACCATATTAGCTGAAGATAAGCTCTTATGTCTCCCCACATCATACTCCTGACATGCTAGCTTTCTAGTTGAGTGTCTGAGATGAGGTTGCAGGGTTCAAGGCCCAGCTCGGCTGCATGGTAGATACTTTTCACCTGTAATAATAGTGTTTTGCTTCCTGAAGTTGTTGGGAGTGTTCAATGAGTTAAAGCATACAGAGTGCTCAAGAGGACACGTGGAACATAGTGAGTTCTCAGAAAAAGTTGCTTTCCTTCTACTTCATGGTCAATTTACACCATGGTTCCAGCCATGGACACTGCTACTTTGTTAGACACTGTGATACACAAATGTCTGAGTAGTCTCTGTTCCCTACGAGTATATTTTCCAGCCTCTGGATCTCTCTGCACATTTTTTATGATTGGTTCCTTTTACTGTAAAAGTGGGACAGGAAGTGGCTGAGGAGAATCTGACCATTCCCTCTCATAAAGCACCCAAAAGTTAGTAATGGGATAATGATTATGGGTACAGGCTTCTACATCCACACTGCCTGGGTTCAAATCCTCTCTGTGAATTCTCAATCATTTGACTTAAGTTCCTTAATTTATCTGTGCCCCAATTTTCTTATCTATGAAATGGGGATGGTTATATAAATACCACATACGGCAGTTGTGATGGTCGATGAGCTAATACGAATGAAATGCTTAAGGCAGTGTCTACATAGTAAATGCTGTGTAATGCCAGATTTAAAAAAAAATATTATCACATGTGCTGCTTATTTTTATCTAAGATCTTTCTCTGCTTTCTCTACCTAGTGAAATTCTGGTCATTGTTTCAATCTACCATGATGCTTTTTATTTATTATACAAACAGCATTATTTAGCAATACAAATAAGGGGAAATAACTTACAACCCCATTACCCACATTGTCTGCTCGCTTTCCCCCAAGTTTTCTTGCCATTTTTGACAATTCACACTCACAAACTTTACCTAACTAAAATCATATTACATTAAGGTGTTCTTTTCTTTTAACTTTGGATTTTGACATGATTTCAGATTTTCAGAAAAGTTGCAAAAATAGTGTAAAGAATGCTTGTCTTAGTTGAGACTGCAACAACAAAGTACCATAGATTGGGGGCTTATACTAGTAAACAATAAAAAAATGTTTCATGCATTTCTGGATGCTGGGAAGTTGGAGATCACAGTGCAAGCATGACTGCATTTTAGTGTGGGCCCTCTTCTGGGTTTCAAACTGCTGACTTCTCCTCACCTACCTGAAAGAGAGAACAAGCAAGGGATGTCATGACTGTCATAAGGGCACTAACCCCATTCATGAGAGTTCCACCCTGGAGACCTCATTTAAAATCATAATTACCTCCCAAAGACCCCACCTCCTAATGCCATCTATTGGAGGGTAGTTTCCAACAACATATGAATTTTAGGGGGAATAAGATTCAGTCCATAACATTCATATATATATATATATATATATATATATATATATATATATATGTATCTTTAAAAATAATTTTATATATATATATATTTAAAAAGACATTAATGGGACAATTTGACACCATGTACCTCCAGACATGAATATATATAATAAATTTATATATATTTAAAAAGAACGTTATGGACTGAATTTTATTCCCCCTAAAATTCATATGTTGTTGGAAACTCTACCCTCCAATGGATGGCATTAGGAGGTGGGGTCTTTGGGAGGTAATTATGATTTTAAATAAAAAAATATATATTGATTTCAGAGAGGAAGGGAGAGGGAGAGAAAGATAGAAACATCAATGATGAGAAAGAACCACTGATTGGCTGACTCCTGCACACCCCTCACTGGGGATTGAGCCTGCAACCCAGGTATATGCCCCTGACAGGAATCAAACCCAGGACCCTTCGGTCCACAGGCCAATGCTTCTATCCACTGAGCCAAACCGGCTAGGGCCATAACATTCTTTATATCTTTTTTGCACCTTCCTCAAATGTTAATATCTTACTACATTTGTTTTGTTTTGTTTTTCTCTTTCTCCAATATTTTCTGAAACATTTGGGAATAAGTTGCAGGCATATGCTCCTTTATCCTTAAATGCTTCAATGTGTTTGTTTCCCCCCGCCCCCTTAAAAACAAGGACATTCTTCCACAGACACAGTGCAATTAGCAAAATCAGGAAATAAGCATTGATACAGTACTATTATCTAATCTACAGACCTTATTCTAATTTTACCAACTGTCCCAATAATGTCCGTTATAACAAAAGAACATCATGGCTTATACATTACATTCAATTGTTATGTCTCTTCCATTTTATTTAATCTGAAGCAATTTTGTTCAGACCCTCTATGTCTTTTATGGCATTGACATTTTTGAAGTTTCCAGGTCAGTTGCTTTGTGGAATGTTCCCCAATTTGGTTTTATCAATGTTTCCTCATGATTCTATTCAGATTATGTATTTCTGGCAAAACATCCCAGAATGATGTGCTCTTCTCCGTGCTTCTTGTCTGGAGGTACATGGTGTCAAATTGTCCCATTAATGATGATGTTAACTTTCTTCTCTTGGTTTAAAGTGGTGTTTGCTAGTTTTTTCTACTGTAAAGTTTTTATTTTCCTCTTTGTAATTAAGTTATGTTAGGGGAGATACTTTGAAACTATGCAAATATCCTGTTACTCCTCAAACTTTTACCTACTAGTTTTAGCACCCATTGATCATTCTTTCTTGAATCCATTATTAAGATTATGGTTGCCAAATGGTGACTTTTCTAAATCCAATACCTTTTCTATTTTTTTTTCTGTGATAAGGAAGAGTTTTCTCTTCCCACCATTGATTAGATCCATATGGACTCATGTATGTCTCCTTTTTTTTATTCAATAGATTATAATTTGTATTGTATTCATTTGTTTTGATGCTTATATTGCATCACTAGTCACCTCTAGTCATTTTTCAACTTCATTTCAAAAACCTCATCTTTCAGAATCCTGGTCCAGTTCACTCAAACAGAGTTGGTAGCTTGCTCCCTTTGATTGCCACTAGATTATGTACTCTCCTCTCCTTACACATGTTTCCTGTAGGGTTGTATGTTGGTTTCTATTTTCACATTACATTGTGAGCTCTTAAGTATAAGGAAAGTGCCTGATTCATCTCTATATCCTCAATGCTTAGTGCAGTGACTGGTGCAAGGGGGAAACTCAGTTCATCTTTGTTAAAAGCATGAATGAACGAACGAAAGAAAAATAACGCTGAATTTTTTACCAATTTGCCTCAATCCTTTTTTGGGGCACTAGCTTCAACTAGCAAAAAGGAAATTATCTATTAACATTCATAGCAAGCTACTGTGGGTCTTACAATAGCAAGACCATTCAACACGAATTAAATTGTTGACATGTTTGAACTAAAATGCTTTCCCCATTTCAGAGGCTGCTTGCCAATTCTGATCTCATATCCTCACTATTTCTTTACCATTAGCTTACATGCTGGCTTGGTATATGATGGTTTCTCTATTGGTTCTTCATTCATTAAGAACCTCTCTGCTCAAGTTGAAATAAAGAGGTGTTATCACCCCCTCCATTGGAGGTGGTGAGTCTGGTGAAAGAAACCTGGGCTCTTGATCAAGGAACCTAGGTTAGTTACCTACCTGTGCAGTTAAATATGTGCCTCTGGATAAGTTACTTATTGGGCCTTCATCCCCTTTACTCTGAAAGAGGGATTATAACACCTGTGATGCAAAAATATCTGGGGCTCCAAATGCAGGAACCTAAGTGAGATCCATTTGAAATGCTTTGGAGTTTCTGAACCTTTGCCCTTGGCTTTCTATTGGTCTGAGATGCCCTTCCTGGTTTCTGCTGCCTCTTTATTGGCAAATCCCTCCTTATATATCAGGACTTTGTTTCTGAGTCACCCCCTTGCATGTGACCCCCCTTGAGTGACATATTGTATCCCTCAGAGCTCTGTTTTATCTGGATACGACCAAAAGTGTGCATTGGGATATATACTTCCTGTTCATGAGCTATGCACTGAATGGTTCCCCCTGAAACTCATCTGGATGCTTTTCTTGTTTCTCTCCACTGTCCTGGCATTTACTACTTTGCATAGTAATGCTCCTCATTTAAACCTTCATCTCTGTGACTGGAAAATAATCTCTGGTGCTCTCAAGTCCCGTTTCAGGATAACCCATACCCTAATAATCATACTTGGGCTTGTGAGACACTCATGTCTGGCTCCTCCTAGCTCAATGGATTTCCCCTAGATTTAGGAAGAAAAATAAATGGTTGTAGATGGTAAGATAGACTGTAGAGGCCAGAAAATTTGTATTAAAATAAAAGGGTAGCAAATGTTTTAATCAGAAATATAAAAAAGAGCCAGATGGGGCACACAAAATTTTCCATTGGTTGCCCATATCAATAAGGAAATATTTATCCCCCCATACTACCCCTTTGGAGATTCATTGTTAGTTGAGACATGATAATGCTATGGTGAGAAGAATTATGGAGTTGTGCCCAGGATGGAATGGAATAATGGATATGCAATGTCCATCAAGGACACAGGAAAGGGGAAGTGGCAGTGTGTGTGCCATATTTGTACCATCCTTGATCTAGTACAACCTTTCCTTTTAACAATGAATCTTATTGCCATATTTGAGCTAGACATTCTTTATGGTCCTTGGCTGTTTTACATTCTCAGTGTCTGGTCCCTCCCATTCAGAATGAAATGCGGGTGAGATGCTCTCCAAAGGTAGGGTGTAGGGGGGTGATGGATGATATTCCTGCCACTATGTCACTCCTGAATTTTCATCACTACATTCCTGATTTGACAAGTGATTTAGCATCGCAGGCTGGGGTTGGACTGATGGATGAATCAGTCCTCTGTGCGTGGCCGTCAGGCAGGAAATTAATAAGAATGCTGGCTGACATGATCTATGGTACTGTAAGCTCATTATGCCTGATTAGCTTCCAGCCTTTCACTCCCTCTGACAGCTGCAGGGCCTCAAGGTTTCCACTGGCAACCGTTTCCCTTTCTCTAATTGATTGCTAGGTCTCTGACCATGAAACCAGACCCTCCCACAGTCTTGTCAGAATGGGGACTTTTCTGCATTATGTTACCTTCTTCTTTTTGGCAATGAAAAGGTGAACTCCTGGGCTGCCTAACTGGTGTTGACAGTGAAGGCCTTTGAACTCAGAAAACAAAGTTTGAAGGGGTCAATTCAGGTCAGTTGATCAAGTTCTTATCGAACTACTTACTGTGTGCTGACATCTGTGTTCAGTATTGAGGTGGCAATAGAAGTAGATCATGTATAGCAGAGAATGAGGGAGACATATTTTAACAAATATTTACAAAGTACAATAGCATCAAGCACTGTAGTGGGCATTGGAAACAAAGGGGCATGAGAGTGAAATAGATGATAGTGCTATATATCAATTCAGTTCAATATACAGTATATTGGAGTAACATATCATTATATAATTACTAGAGGCCTGTTGCACAAATTCGTGCATAGTTGGGGTCCCTCAGCCTGGCTGGCAATTGGGGCCAGTTAGGGAGGGGGGGCGGCCTGCTGGGGAAGGGACTGCAGGAGGTTGGCCCCAGCAGCAAGTTAAGGCATGGCCGATTCCACGAGGAATCTGGCTCTGTCCTCCCTCCTGTCTGGGTCCAGGGTGCGGGTGAACCAGATTCGGGGCTGTCAGGACCCCAGCAGCAAGGTCTGGGTCAGTGCACATCATAGCTACCAGCTGGTCATCCAGTCATTCCGGTTGTTCTGGTCGTTCAGTGGTAACGGTCACTTAGGCTTTTATATATATAGATGAGTAAATACATATGACTATGTATTTAATGAAATCCAAAATGAATTGATGTCTATGTATCCAATTGAACATATATATCCTCAAAGCTTCTATTCTATCTACTATACCCTCAAAATTGAGCTAACCTCTCTCTGGAGTCTCCCTTCATCATCCTAAATACCATAACACCCTATCCTTGTTTCCCCAAAACTCATGCTTTTTAATATTTTTTGCTTACTTATTTAAGCTTTTATTTTTTATCTTATTTTTTGCATTGCCATAGATTAGATTAACCTGCACCTGTCATTCTGAAGAAGCTATGTAGGCTGGGGTTTTAACTTCAGTAGAAATAGGTGAGCCAATAAATAGTGAATAAATTTAATTTTAAGTAAATTTTACCAGCAGTTTTTATAATGATCAGTCCTCTGAATATGCATTCTAAACAAGTTCATTTGAGAGTGCTGTTGATGATTCTTCTCCCATAAGCAACCAAGTAGAGATTTTTGCTAATATTTCATTATAGTAAGAAGAAGCTGGGTTTTTGCTTCAGAGCCAAATTCAAAGGTGCCTGCTTCATCAGGTAAGTCTTTCCTGACTGCCACACAAGGTCAGGTTCTCTACTACATAAGAGAAGTGTATTCCTTACAACAGTGGCTCTGAAAGCCCCTATAAGTTGTAAAGTGCCATTAAAATGTTCATAATTATTATCTACTTCTAGGACATCATCAGAAGGAAATAAAATGGGAACATATACTTTTACTTATCTTTGGGTTAGGTCTCTTTGGGAAAGGTCTAATTTCCTTTTAGCCTATGAAAGAGGATGAATTTTTATTCTTTTTCTCACCATTCATGGCCAATTACAGGGAACCTCATTAGTGAATAAATTTGTACTTGCCACTCCCCCAACTTGGCCCAAGAAATGATGGGGCCTGAAAATACACACAACCTTGGAACAATTTAGACATAAATTTAATAGCATTTAAAGAGTAACTAGGCAGACATGCCCGGCCTCCCTGAAACTGTCTCTCAATGGCCTTACAAGAAATTAATACTTGCAATAGTGGGAAGTGCATTGGCCTGGGCAGATTTTGTAAATATTAGTTTGCCAGTTAAGAGGGAAGCAGAGGGTCATGCTCTTCTACATTCTTTGGTCTCTTGTCATAAACAAGACATTCTGGCCCAAGTTTTATTCAATTTTCAAAAGATTTTTCTAAATATTTTAAGATGCTGATTATAACTGTCTTTCTTAGGATCAGGGAGGGTGGCATGGTTTGCTTGCCATGTGGACTCAAGTGAGTCATTTGTTTCTCTGAAGCTATTTCCCTCACCTATAAAATGGGGATCAAAATCTTTACCCAGACAACCTCTTAAAGTTGTCTGTGGAACTGAATGAGCAAAGAGAGGGAAGATCTCATTAAACTCTGTGAAAAGATAGAGTCTTTATTATCAAGGGTTTTTGGAGGTAGGAGAGGGTAATGTTGTATTAAAAAATTAGTACCACCATTTTCAAAATCCAGTTGACATACACACATTACTAGTCCCATCTTGACTAGGGAAGCCTCAGTTCTGCAATTAAGGTCTTTCAATAGATTGGACAAGAACAAACACAGACATGAAAGTACTGGCTGACCCACTCACCCCTGCCCATCCTGCCTACTCAAAGTGATCTTTGTGGTTTTTGACAGCTTTCATTGAAAAAGTAATAAGCTTTAATTTTCTTTTTTTATATATTCAGCCATAGATTAGCCTACATTTGTCATTCTGAATAAAATATCTGAATAAGATATAAAGGCTGAAATTTCAAATTTAATAGCAATGATGAGAGCAGCTTAATATTGATAAATGTCTCTTAATTAATATTACTGGCAGTAATTTTTTGATGCCCATTCCTATGAGTATGAACTTTAAAAAAATTCACTAACAGCTTTGTTGATAGTTCTTTTTTCCACAGAGAGCCCAAGCAGAGCTTTTTGCTCATATCTTGGCATAGTGGAAAGGGGATAGGTTTTAGCTTCAGGCAGTTCTGGGTTCCATCCATAATCAGATTACTTATTTTCTACACAGGTATTATAATAGGGATACTTTCTTATTAAAAAAAATTCAGTTGTAGTTTCATATCTTATCAATCTTGTTGCCTGTGGGCTTCCTTAGTCTTTGAAACAATAAATTTCAGAGCTTTGGGGAGAAGCATAACACTTTCCTAAAACAACAGAGCTATTGTGCAGTTTTGACTTAAAAATTAAGTATTTGTTTGAGCCCATAGCAAGTAAAAAGCTTAAAATTGAGTTTTGTAGAGGAAATACATATCGGTTAGGATTTGCTTTTGGTTGCATAACAGAAACCTGGCTACTAAGAATTAACTGATAGGATTTTTAATTTTTTTAATTTTTTACTTAACAACAAACCCAGAGGCATGGAGTGCAGAGCTAGTGTGGTGGCAGCACAGTGCTGTTTGGGAGCCTGTGATAGTTTTATGTGTCAAGGTGAACATATCTTGTAGATGTGATTAAGGTCAATAGTCATTTTAAGTAAAATTTTTCCTAGATAATCTTAGTGGATCTGATTCAATCTATTGAAAGACCTTAATTGCAGAACTGAGGTTTCCCTAAAGAGAAAGAAATTCCCCCTGTACACCGTAGGATCATTCTGTGTCCTGAGTTCCAGCCTATCCTATAGGTTTCAGTCTTTTTAAAAAAATTGATTTCAGAGAGGAAAGGAGAGGGAGGGAGAGAAACATCAATGATGAGAGGGAGAGTCATTGATAGGCTACCTTGTGCATTCCCCTCACTGGGGATGAAGCCCACAACCCGGGCATGTGCACTGACCCAGCAATCTAACCATAACCTCCTGGTTTACAGGTCGATGCTCAACCACTGAACAACACTGGCAAGACTTGCCTAGACAGCCCCACATTTACATAAGCCCATCCTTTTCAATGCATTTTTCTCTTTCTCCCACTGGTTCCGCTTCTCTAGTGCAATCATGCCTGATACAGAACCAGACTCCTGCTACCGTTCTGTGCCTGTCCTCAGTCCTTGCAAGCTGACTACTGAACTGCTAGGCATCCTGTCTGTAGTCCTGGCAGGAAGGAGAAAAGGAAAAGGGCAGAAACCGAAAACAAACATCGGTGAAAGCTCTTCCTTTTATAATGGTCCCCGCCCCCGCGCCCCACTCACAGCTCATTGGTGAGGACTTGGTCACATGGGCAGCTCCAGCAGCATCTGGATCTGGGAAGGAGAGTGCTTTCAACCAGGCATACTGTTATCCTCAATAAAACGGGGGAGCTATAGTAAAGAAGAACAGGTGAATGGATATTAGTTTGTGACTACAGAGGAGTTTCTAAATACCTTAAGCATATGAAGAAGTAAACCAGAGTATCCCAGATGTTGGCGTTCCTTCTATGCTTGTAGAAGAGTCATTCCTTCCACCTGTGGCAACCAGGCACTGAGACTCGCTGCCTTAGGTGGAAGAGCACATGTGCAGGAAATGAAAACCCTGAAGCCTAAGCCTTCCAGCTGGAGGGATTCTGGGAAGATGAGACAAGACAGAAATGGGAGAGGCAGGCAGATTGTGCCCTGACCCTGCTTTGCATCTCATCGCAGAATAAGGAGGAGGAGGAAGTGTTGGGTGAGTGGTGTTGGGGACAGAGGCGTTCCTCTTGACTTTATATTTAGGACTCTGAAAGGAGGTATAAAGCAAAATCGTCAGTACAGAGTAAAGAGGTAGAGGGAGAACCAGAAATTGGCTTTTCCAAGCTACCTGTCTTTCCTGTGTGGAATGATCAGGTGACTCAATTTCCCATATAACCCTGGTGAGGCATTCAGTTGGGAGGGAGCAATAAAACAGGGGAGCTATAGTAAATGAAGAAGTAAACCAAAGTATCCCAGGACCTGCTATAGCAAGAGGGAGAAAGAGAAAAGTGAATACAGTCATCATGGTGGAGAAACAAGAAGACAGAGATGGTGGAAGAGCCAGCGAGAGATTAGAGAGAGACTTTGACATAGGGAAGATATAGAGGCAAGGAAGAGAGGAAATGGAAAAAGAGAGAAGGGAAGGTGAAGGCAGAGACAGAAGTAGAATTTCCAAAAGTCAGAAGACATAGAATAAGCTTATTTTTAAGTGGTACTTTTTCAAATAATATGTTTAATATATTTTTCTTACACCTTTGCAGATGAAGTACCTCCATATTTAAAGCATCAGGTCCAATTGGTAATATAAGAAGTTCAAATAAACATACTATTTTCCTTGTCTTTTTAAACTTTTTGTAGCATATTGGTACCTTGGAAAGAGAGAAGAGTGGAGAGGAGGGGAGGCAGGCAGAGGAAAACCAAGAACTAGAAACAAAGTGTGGAGAGACAGAGTCAGAAACTGAGACAAAAGAAATCTGTTTTCTAGAAATATAGTCTATTACAAAGAAAGCAAAAGAGCTTGCTTATGTGCTAGGACTGGAGTATATAGTAAAGCTAGGCTACATGTCCTCGGGAGTGAAGAACAAAGGAGGCCTGGGATGGGACAAGCAATGACCATATGGCTTTCCTGGGTGAGGGGTGTTGAGTGAAGATGGAGTTAGCACTGGAAGGTTTTTTCTCTTTTAAAGAACGAGGTGGAGAGGGTCTTTCCAATATATGAATCTGAAGAAAAGATGGGGGTATTTCCTAACTTGATTATTTATAATTCAAGCTTAGGAAATGTTAGGTACTGACTTGTGATCCCCCAAATTTATATTTTGAAGCCCAACCCCCAATGTATTTGGAGATAGGGCCTGAAGGAGGTAATTAGGTTAAATGAAGTCATATAAGTAGGGTCCTAATTCAGTAGGGCTGGGTGCCTTTGTAAGAAAAGGAAGAAACACCAGAAATCAATCAATCTCTCTCCTACTACCCCCTACTCCCACCCACCCCCCATATTAGAAAGGCCATCTGCAAAGCCAGGAAGAGAGCTCTCATTGGAAATTGAATCTGCCGGCACCTGGATCTGGCACTTCCAGCCTCTAGTACTGTGAAAAGTAAATTCTGTTGTTTAAGCCCTTCAGTCTATGGTATTTTGTTATGGCAGCCCTAGCAGACAAATACATAAGTAATGAATTTAATTGGGATATGCGAATACCTTTATTTATAGAGATTGAAATTTACACCCTGACTTGGTAAATATTAGTCTCAATAAATGTATTGAAAAAGACCAAAACGGAGGTGTTTTTATCAGTTTACACTAAGCTAATGATAATGTAATAATGTAATGGCAGCCACATTAATAATGTATCCTATATAATAAAAGAATAATATGCAAATTGACCATCACTCCAACACACAAGATGGCTGCCCCCACGTGGACACAAGATGGCCACCACAAGATGGCCAGCAGGGGAGGGCACTTGGGAGGGACCAAGCCTGCAAGGGAGGGTAGTTGTGGGTGATCAGGCCAGCAGGGGAGGGAAGTTGGGAGGGACAATGCCTGCAGGGGAGGGCAGTTAGGGGTGACCAGGCCTGCAGGGGAGGGCAAGCAATCAGGCTGGCAGGGGAGCAGTTAGGCATCAATCAGGCTGGCAGGGAGTGGTTAGGGGGTGATCAGGCTGGCAGGCAGAAGCGGTTAGGGGCAATGAGGAAGGCAGGCAGGTGAGCAGTTGGGAGCCAGCAGTCCTGGATTGTGAGAGGGATCCCAGACTGGAGAGGATGCAGGCTGGGCTGAGGGACACACACCTCTGTGCACAAATTTCATGCACCGGGCCTCTAGTGTGATAATAATAAGCTATGAAAATGTTTTTGCATTTGATCTTCACAGAAACTCTGGCATAAAGCTATGGCTATCACACTCACTTCACAGCACAGATTGAAAAATGGTCTCACGCCTTTAGAGCTTCAGTTTCATGAAGGTCTCTTATCAGGTAAGTGCCAGGACCCATCTCAAACTCAGTGTTCACTTCAACCAGAAATACTTGCCCTCTGGGAAGAAGTTAAAACTCACTTGCTGGGGTTATTGCTTGTTTCAATTTTTCTGAGAAATAAAATGTGTTTTTTCAGAGCTCAATGTGATCATAGCCAGGAATTTTTGGCAAAGATTTTTATCATCACAATATGTTCTGGTCTACTAATGGGTGAAGGGGATGGTGAAGCATGACATCCATCCGTAATGCATGGGGAGCACCGAGGGGAGAGTGAGAGGAGGGGTGAGCAAAACCCTCTTGGAAACAGGGACATCACGTGAACAATTGGAAGTTACATTAAACAGAGAGAAGGACTGTTGAAGTCCTGGAACTTGAGAGAAATCCAATACTGGAGCTTCAAGGCAGAATAATTTAGAAGTTCTGGGCAAGAAAAATAGAAAATGACATCTGATACAGGAAAATGTCTCTGACCTAGACAATAAAATAAAATTAGCCTGCACTGCATGTTGGGAATGCAGAGTTTTAAAGAAAGGAGATTTTGGCAAATATTAGTGACTTAGCTCTACACAAAGGAAAATATTAACCACATATTGATAGAAATTTTTTTTTTCTCTTTGACTTCTGGGTGAGCAGTTTCAAGATGCATTTATTAAGCACCTGTTTACTATAGCATTGGACAAATCAACAATGCATCCTTGTATTGGCTTTCTCACCTTCCTTTTTTTCTCTCCCTTTTTTCCCCCCTGGCCTTCATCCCTTCTTCCTAGAACTACTGTCCCAGGTTCTGCTTTTGAAGGAACCCAGTCTAAGAGAGTTATAGGAAGTCCTAGAATTTAGACCCCCAGATGAGGTTTGATCACTTGATCACTAGTATCTGCAAGATTAAGGGCTCTAATTCCCAAGCTGGGGGAAGGCACTTCTAATAGGAGACACAATAAAATCTCTACTGAACTTCAAACTCTGTTTTCACCCGGCCATTTTGGTCTCCTCTATCATTGAATCAACAGGCAAAGAAGGCAGTTGCTAGTAGGGGTAATGGACCCTCATTACCAAGAGGAACTGCCACAGAATTAAGGTAGGGTTGAGTATGCCAGGAACTCAGGGGATTCATTTTCCATGTGTGGTGATAACGATGAGCTCACAACTCAAATATGCATGCATAGGAGCAGCCAAGGGCTGAGACCCCTTAGGGATGATGTCCTGGGTAAATTCACCAGGAGAGCAGCCCAGACCAGCTAGAAGTGAGGGAAATCTGTAAAGGGTGTTGCAGGAGGGAGATGATGAATAGTAATTAAGGCTTGGGACAGCTGTGGCAGCAAGAATCTAGCTTGTTTCACTGGCAGAATAGTAGTTGGTCACCTCTCGAAAGAGATGAACTTAATGGAAGGTATGAGCAAATCTCAGTGATGCTACAGATGGACTGTAGTAGATGTCTCTAATGAACCCTTTCAATCTCTCTCAGCACCACTTCTTACTTCAACTGCTGCTGGGACAACCAGTTCAATTAATAGAGAGCAGTATGATTTTAACTGACAAAGCCAGGAAAGGTTTGTGTTTGAAAGAGTTAATTCCTGTAGGGTTATGCTTGACCAATGCAATTGAGAGACAATTAATAAATTCATCCTCCACTCACTCCCCTGGGAGAATAGCTCTGAGATGCATTCTAGAAGGTTCCTTAGGATTCCGGACAGGATCAAGCATCACCCTCTCATATTGGAGCCCAGATCAATAATCATTCATCCTTGTGTTGCTTTTCTCTCTTTCTGTGTGTTTCTTTTGTTTCTCATTCCTACTATGAGGAATGGCTTCCCCAAATGAACTGTCTGCAGCTAGCCTTTGTCTTAGTAGCTGCTTTGGGGGAATGTAGTTTTGGGGGAATGTACAGGCTAAGGCAACGTAGTTTTGAAATTGTCCTTTAGTTGCATCAGGTAGCCATATTAGGTAAATAATATATTAAATTTTTATTTCTATGTTTTGGTGAATTGGAGACAGTCTGCCTTTAATTATGGGATTTTGAATTATTCCCATTTATTATTGCACTTATGGTTTTTAAACAAGTTTTTATTCTATTGTTAATATTGAACTTTTGCCTTCCTATGATGATGTTTGGGAATTCTCAAAAGGAATGCTGGTCAGATAGCTAATGCCCAGGTGGATGAGGAATCTTTTATAATCTTTCATATTTGCTGTGTATTTTTTCCTAGTTTGTTGCTTACTTTCTAAATTAGTGTTTTTTAATATTGGTTTTATATTTTAAATTATAAATTTAAATTATAATAGGCAATGGTAAGGAAGATTAAGTGATATGTATTAAATAATATTAGCTCTTAAAACTATAATTATAACCAGAAAATATATATTTGTTATACCCTTAAATGAAAACAAAGAGGATAAAAAAACTGATTGTATTGGACTTTTAGTGACTCTTCCAAGTTGGTAACAGCTACAGTATTCTAGTCTTGGGCTCAAGGACAAAAATATTTTAAAATATCTTATCTAATGTTGTTATAGTCCTTAAAAAATAAATTTTAAAATAAATGAAAGGTAAACACACCCACTTATCAGTGTCAAATAAACTGATGTGATTCAAATCTCATTGTGCCTGTCTTTTGCATGCAGTTGGTAACACACAGGGCTTTGTTCTTTCATTTGGAGAAAGTCACACTTTATTAATAATAACAACCCAGTCTCTTGAGGGAGTGCTGAGCAAAGGCACAGGGCTTTGGAATGTTGGGCTCTGCCCTTGCTTTCAGGATATTTGGAGAACATTTCCCTAGAAGCTAAAGGAGCAGGGAGTTTGCTTTCTTTCAGTGGCCTCCTCAAACACATGTAACTTACTGGAGCTTAAAGACTTACATTTGTAAAAGCCATTAGTGTCGATTAATGTAGACAAATGATTGAAATTGGGACATTGGGAGGTGCAACTCCACACCTTGTACCATTTATGGGCAGGAAATGAGGAACAATTAGGTTGGTGAGGCTGGAAAACACCCCACCAGCGCTGCCTGCATGGGGTCAGCTTCAGAAAAGCTCAATGGGAGTGTAATGGGAGATGGCTGTGGCCCAGGACAGCAACAGATGAGAGCAAGGGACAGCAGTTTTGTCCAAAGCAGATTTCTCAGCTCAGCACCCCCAAATTTAACATTGCTGATGACAACTTAGACTGGATTCTTACAACTACCTTGGAAGTATATACTTAGTTGTTGATTCATTCAAACATTTTTTTCAGTCAATAAATATTTTCTGAGCACTTAGACTGTTCAAGGGATCCTGTGGTGAATGGGGAACAACCTCCGCCTTTATGGAAGTGAGAGTATTGGGAGATTCAAGGTTGTGATAGAGCATACAGGCCAAGGGTGCTCACAGGAGGGCATCTGAATCTACTCTTTGATGTTCTGGAACACTTCTCATAGGAAGTAAGGTCCAAGATAATATCTGATGGAAGAATAGAAATCTTCATTTTAAAAATGAGAAAACTGATTTAGGGTGTTGAAGTAACCTACCATGCCACACCAAAACCAAAGTGGAAGCCAATTCAAAGGGCCAAGTAATATAAATAAATGTTTCTAGTGGGAACAAACCCACTTATGTGCCCAACACTTTCAAAATATTTTTTTTAAGTTTGAAATATTTGTGTAAAATTATATGTTCTACCTTCTGCTTAAGTAGGCTTGAAATTGATGTTTTAAATTTTTCTTAATAAAATTTTCTCAAATACACACTTATCAAATGACTCCAAGGTACTTTGCTAAGCCCTAAGGGGCATACAAACAGATTTTCCAATACCTTTGTGCTCCAAGGACTCACAGTCTGGTGGAAAAGGCAGTGACTACAAGGAAAATCAAATTTCTCAAATTCTGCTCTGTGAGATAGGGGAACCAGAAATTCCTTCTCATTTGGTATAGAAAGTATGATTGAGAGATTTGAATAGACCTTATTAATAAGGAGATATAATCTTTGAATAAGGCCTTAAAGGTAGAGGCAGGGGGAAGAAGTGTCCTTATAAGCAAGCATTCATGTACCACATTACATTGTGAAGCTATACTTTGAGTGTGATTTTGAATGTGATGCTTCATTGTGATAGAGTGCTATGTCTGCTGATGGTTTTTCTTTCTTTCCACTATATCTATTCCTATGCCCATTTTTTCTATCCAGCAGCTCATATGAACACTTACCTAGGTTGCTGCTTAAAATTGTCTTTAGACTGGAAAATTTGATAACTCAACTCACTGAAGCATATGGTAGATTAGATAACAGTTCAAAACATTCTTAGCAAGGGTGTAACACAGGGATCACTAGTTCAAGAGTACAAAACACAAATGAGAGAAGTGTCTTAGCATAACTCAACAGGGAATCTGGGCCCCAGTGATACACTGGGGAGTGCATGCCTTTGTTAAGTGAGGCAAGCTGTTACTTAGCACCAATGGCCAGGTAGAAATAGCTGCTCACAGTTCCTAGATCTCCTAACTTTCCAAGAGAGGCTAGGAATATGCATTTTTATGTATAATCTAAAAAAAATTAATTGTGGGCAATAAATCACTGTTTCAAAATATAAGTATACTAAGTGGAGCAATTATAGTTAAAAATAATAAAAAAATATTAGATCCTACCTACAAGCAACTGCTGGCCCAATAATAATAACTAAACTAAACTTACTGAGCACATTCCTAAGAGTCTTTTTTTCATACAACTCATTTCACTCTAATAACAAACCTTTGGAGGCAGGAATGGGCATGATGATGATGATGATGCTGATACCCATTTTACAAATGATGAAATGAAACATAGACAAGTTAAATAGTTTCCCACGAACCCTCAGCTAGCAAATGGCAGAGTCAGCATTCAATACAAGGCAACCTGGCTCCAGAATTTGTATTCAGAAACATTATACTATACTGTTTCTCAAAATGAAGAGCTTTTGTACAAGGACTCCTGGCCAATTACTTGAGGTACTCAGAGACCTTTCTTCTGATATGAACTTTGTTTTGGATGATACAGCTGTGAAGGGTTACTGTTTAGACGATTCAGTGAATGCATGCAATGCCCCACTTATTGAGTTTATTTTCCAATAGCACCAAACTATAATGCCAAGATCAAAGGACATTGGAAGCATAGCTCAAGTTTGAATTCTTGCTCCTGTTCTATTGGCTGACTGAGTCCTGGTTTCCTCATTGGAACAATGAGTATGATGAAAAATACCCTGAAAGGTTATTATAAGAAACAGAAATAAAAAATACTTGGTTTAAAATAAACACTCAAACTGTAGACATTAGGATGACAATGATAATTTTTGGAGAGGCATTTAACTAATACATTTAAGGCACTATGTTGTGAGAATCAAAATTAATCCCATATCGTTCCTACCATAAGAAATTAGAGTCAGGTAATTGTGATAATATAATGTAAAGTACCAATAAGAGGTACACAGCTGAGGGTTATATAAGAAGACGATATTAATATCTATTGGAACAGCTTAGTGAGGACTTCAGAGAGAAAGTGACATTTGAGGGTGTTTTTTTGTTTTTTGTTGTGTTTTTTTTTTGGTGTGTGTGTGTGTGTGTATTTTATATAGGTGAGAAAGCTTTGGGCAAGAGAACTTGGTTTTAGGGAGTCACAGATGAACTGGAATAAACTGAGCAGAGGCACCAAGATGAGGCATATTGGTGCCCGGATGTGGAAATACTAATTAGTTGACTGAAACTAGAGAGTAGGATGTGTGGAAGATGGTAATTGTACAGATTTCTGTGGAACCATTCCTCAGGTTCACCCAACAGGTTGCAGAGTTGATTCTCACTGACTAGGTCAGAGAAGTCCTCTGTTTGCATATCCTCTGGGCTGGAATGTGGGGGAGGAAGGTAGAGGGACAGCTGGCAAGCATGCAAACTAGAGAGAAGAAACTTAATTTCCTATCCAATCAAGGTTCACTGAATTGTAGAAAAGGAATTCCTGTTGGAAAGCCA
This sequence comes from Plecotus auritus, assembly GCF_963455305.1. Classification (NCBI taxonomy): domain Eukaryota; kingdom Metazoa; phylum Chordata; class Mammalia; order Chiroptera; family Vespertilionidae; genus Plecotus; species Plecotus auritus. Next base: position 39,755,797 of record NC_137771.1, on the reverse strand, counting down.
GATGTCCTCATATAAAAGCAGGGGCAAGATGTGTGGAACCAAAAGATGTCTATAAAACACATTGAAAATTGGGAGTTGTGGCAGCATTGACTCAAAAGAATCATTTGCAATCAATGACTCAGCCTAAACCCACAAGACTTTCCTATGAACAGGATGGAATGCTCATTTGGAGAGTTTTCTTTACAACAAATACCATGATCAAATCAGAAAGGCAGTGTTATATGGTAGGAAAGGGCTGGCTGGTCTTTTTCTGTCTAACCAGAAGAGCTCAAATAATTTGTCTCTCAGCCCCTGTCTCCACATCTATAAAACAAAGATAATATTTATATTCTTTAATGATATCATAATTAAACGTTTGATGAGAGGTTTAAATGAGATCTGGATGTTGTAATGTTGGTGTAATACTGCCTGAAGCGTGGTGTAAACTCCGTGTCCATTCTCATTGGTGTATAATCTTGGTGTCTCTGATTGGTATAACATCCTGATGCATGTCCATCACTTCTTTCCTAATTCTTTCAGTCTATATTCTTATCTCTGGACCTTCCAATATATCCTTTCAAAGTGCATCCAACTACAATTAAAGATAGGCATGCTCAGGCAACAGCAGCACAGTACAGGGGAAAAGACAATGGATTTGAAGTTGGAATTAATGGATTCTTGTGCTGGCTCTACCAATTACTGAATGAGTGGCCTTGGAAACATTACATTTTTGAGCCTCAACTTCTTCATCTGAAACAAGGGGCTGATAAATGAGACAATATATCTGAAGGTATTTGAGAGAGTCCAGGCATTAAGTTATATACAAAATGAATGTCAGGAGAGGAAAGAAGAAAACCAAGCAATTCTTGGTCACTATGGGGGCAGAATACTGATTTTCTTGGGGTGACAGAAGGTGGTAGAGGTGTGACATAAAGGTTCTCTATAGCTTCAGGAGCAGATGAGGACAGTCCTTATGAGAAAAGCTATGGATACTTACTTATTTGAAAAAAAGAATTTTCTGATTTATGCACAGCATTTTACCTGTATTTTCACATGGTTCATAGCACCCCATTTATAGTTTGGGATCTCAATTTAAGAAATGACAACTTTGGACTAGAAAGCGTATATAAATTCTCATGCTTCAAAACACAACACAGCACTTCAGTGCTACATTTGAGGGCCATTTTAAATGGTGAAATCACCAACAGAAAGCACAAAAATGTGGGAAAAAGTGCCACTAATAGGTCATAAAAAGGACACTTGTTTACAGCACAAGAACTAAAAATAAGAAGGCAGAGTATCACCTTGTTCACACTGGGGCACGTGCAATGAGCATCTCAAATTTTCAACACCTTGTGCTTGTCTGTGAATAACCGTGAGAGCACCCCACACATTGGTTTTGGGGCTTACAAATCAATTTTAACAAGTAGGCGAATTTGCAAATGTAGACTCTGTAAACAATGTGGACCGACTGTAGGACCATAGTTGGCTTGCTGGGAAATGGATGAGGATTTCTAGAAGTCTGATGGATACCCACGGGTTTTCTAACTCCTGCTCAGTGCTCCTTACTGTTTAAATTCTGTGCTTATTCTAAACTGTCTCCCCAACATGCTGTGCTATAAGACTTTTCTCTAAATTTACTCTATTCCTACTGAGTGGGGAAAAGAAAAGAGTGAGAAAAGCCAGACACAGAAGCAGAGAAACTTTCCATCCAGGAGTTTTGTTCAGGCTGGCAGCCTGCTTGTGTTTCCTGTAGACCTTTACATTTTGGAACCCAATCCTAGCCACTGTGCATGGATAATTGGTGACTCCTTTCCAGTGTAATTAATCCCTTGTCCCACCTCACCTCCAACTCCCAAACTCCCCTCCCCCATGAATATGGTCCAAGATCATTAACGATGTTTCTTTCCTGACTTGTGATTTGTCCCAAAGAGTATAATGCCTCTAACTGAGTGATTTTAATGAAAGAGCAATTTTATGTTGTCTTTAACCAGAATTTTTTCCTCCCTGGGCAAGAAGATTCCAAATTTTTAATGAAATTGGTTAGAAACTGGAATTTTTATAAAAAGCAGTTTGAGAAAGGCCGTTAGGGAAAATAGGACTCAGCAATGCAGGCTGGCCATGCTGAAGGAAGTCTTTGAGTGGAGTGACTGTGGCTAAGCCCTGGACTAGGGAGGGGAAGAAATTAAGGAGCTAGACTCAGCTTTATATGCATTCCCTGTGTGACCTTGGGCAAGTTCCTCCCTCTCTGTGCTTCCATTTCTTAAATGGGAAATGAGAGGTTGGATATCCTATAGGGTAACTCAGCCTTAGCATTCTGGAACCCTAGGAAGATAAAATCTAATAATACTCTTTATCTGTATCCAGTAGTTTATCAGAAAAGTATATTGAAGTATGTTTTGATGCCTAGTTTGTTTCTAAGAAAATCTTGCTGAGAATAAAAATTTGTTTTTTAGAGTTTTTAGAATTTTAGACTTTTTAGAGATTTTTGAGTCACCATTAATGTGCTTTGAATGTCTATACTTATAGCCACAGTATTCTTGGCAAGTAAAGTCTACATTTCTTAGCACAGATGATCCAACTCTTGTATGATCTAACTCTTGCCTATCAATTCAGACTCACTCCTTCTCATCCCACCCCCTAACCTTTATCATTATTCACCCTATATCAAACCATGAAAAATTTCTTCAGTTGCCTCTCCATGGTCTCTCTTTGGGAAACCCATTCTCTCATTAGTTCTTTTAGGAAACGCTCATTTGTTCAGTTTTTAAAAATCTGCTCCTATCTCATTTCTTCTGTGAAGTCTTTCAAGAACTTTGCCAGGTCTACTGACTTCCCCTACCCCATCCATACCAGTGTAGAGTTCTAGCAAAGGTCTGGTAACTCTGATAAACTTATTTATTTTATACCATCTTCCTCACTAAACTGTGAACTTCTTACACACATATGTGTCTTCTTCCCTAACACCTAGAAAAGTGTTTGACACCTGGTAGTTACTCAGGAATGTTTGATGAATGAAGAATAAATGAATGAATCCACAATAAAGAACATTATTATGTGTGAAAAACTGAAGCATGATTACTTCATTACTTATCCAAATTAAAGTGTCAACCTCAACTTAGCACTAGCCATGGACACTATGAAAAATGGGGACCTAGTATTGCCAGATCTTCCAATTTTTCAAGAAAAGAAATGAAAACCTGATCTTTAATGAAAAAATTCACAATTTTTAACATTGACAAGCCATTTAAAATCTGGTCTGGCAAATATCACATAGGTTTCCAGATGTGCAGCCCTTTGGGAAGATAAAATACACATTCCTTTGCATAAAACTCATGCTTTCTCCAAACTGGTACCTTCCTGCCTATATTCTCAAGTTTATTTTTACCTACTCTCAATAATCATTGCCAATTCCTATCATTCCTTGATAATATTTAATGCTTATACTCTGAAAAACTATTGCATCTATTTTTCCTTTTATCATTCTTTAATAGAAGAAATTATCTTGTATTTCAACATCAGGTTCACATGTTTTATCTCTTTCCTATGAACACTTCATAGAGAGAGTGAGACTCTCTGATCTAGGATCTAATGAAATTCAGGGTGGATTCCTATTATTGTTCTTGCCATTATGTGTTATAGCCACTTGTCTATAAACTATTTTAGAGCATTCATTCATTTGTTTGTTTGTTTACTTATGTATTTATTTATTTTTAAATGTATTAAATTCCTCCAATGTGCCAGATACTGTGTTATTGTTAAGGACTCAAATGTGCAATTAACATTATCCCAGTCCCCAAGGAGCTCACAAGCTAGTAAAAAAGGTACTATATTATATTTCTTTATGAATTGCCAGAACCTTGCAACAAGTAGTAGGGGCTCAATAAATTTCATTAAATGATTCAAGTATACAATGCTAATTTTCTTAGTATTTATGATGAACAATGTGTTTTGGGGGGAAGCAAAATATGTACTATGATGTCTTGCACATATTAGGTACTATATAAGTATTTGGAAACATAAATGAAGCATGAAGCCATCTGGATTTTTAATGATCTGCTTAAATATCTATCTGATTATAAATAGAGTGTCTATTATGTGTATATATTTATATATGTAATGGAAAATAATGATTGCATTTGAAGTCCTATACAGGAAGTATATTATAGATGTTATAGAAGTCCAACACAGTGAAATGTAGTCATGGGATGAGGTAGTTAAGACTTCAGTGGGGAGGTAGGTTCTAAGTTATGGATTAAAGGACTTCCTATGGGCCATGCATGACACATGGTTATCTCATGTCCTTCCAATAGCCAGGATGTAAGTTCATGAGGACAAGGAACTTTTCTCTTTGATTCATCAATGTTCCCCACACTGAGCACTTTATTTTGCACACAGTAGACATGCACAAAGATTTGTTAATGAAAGAATGAATGAACCTACAAAATAGATACCATGTTCCCATTTTACAAATAGGGAAACCAAAGCTTAGAGATGGACAGTGGTTTGCCCAATGCCCAGGCCAGAGTGTGGTCCCTGGACCATACCATCAGCATCCTTGGGAACTTGATAAGAAGAAAAATTCTTCAGACCTGCATATCAGAAATCCAGGTGGCTCTTTCATGCCAAAGTTTGAGACTTACCTATCCAAGGTCTTAAGTGTCAGGGCAAGATCTGTCAGGCTTAAAATTCTAAACTATTGTCTGTCTACAGCCAAAGAATCATTTAAAGTTTGTTTTGCAAAACATTTTCTGCCTGATGTTGACAAAATTAAAATTTTATGTTCAAGTATGTTTGAGAAATACTAGGTTAACCAAGGTTAAACAGGATTCTTTACTGTAGAGTTTCTATTACTTTAAAATTCATTATATCATGCACCCCTAAAAAGGAAATATAATTTTCTAGTCTTATGTGAGGCAGTAGAGCATAGTATTGAGTGTAGGCATAGGTGTTTGACCACCTGTATTCCAATTCTTTATCACTGACTATTTTGTAACTTTGGACAAATCTACTAATAAGTCTGTCTCTCAGTTTCCTAATCTGTAAGTTGATAATAACAATTCCTACTTCCTGGAGTTTTTGTGGAGATTAAATAAGATAGTGCAAGTAAAACAGTTACTATGATGCCTGATATATAGCTACCTTTCAATAGATGTTAGACATTATAATTATTCATAATATTATCATTTTTTAGAATCTACTGCAGATTGGCCCACTCAACACCCATGTCAGGCCCTTTCTAGGGTGTTTTCCTACATTGGCTGGAAATCTAAAAACTGTATTTGATAGACATCCTTGAGCTAAGGTGCAGTATTTGATCTCGTTAAACAAGTTTTAAAAGGAAAAAGAAGCAATGAAAGGAAGCAGCCCAATAAGGTGATTGAATCTTCTGGAAGGGAAAGTAGAGAGGTGTTTGCTTCTTGTGGGAACTTGAGGCAGAAGCTTAGCATCAGTCTTAGCATCCTGAGTGCTCTTTGGCAGTTGGCAGCAGTGTAGCAATGGGGATTCTACTGGAGTCCCACTACTCAGAGTGGGGTTTACCCACCAACAGTGGCACCATCAGAGAGCTTGTTAGAAAAGCAGGTCAGGTCACCTCCTAGGCCTCTGGAATCAATGTCTGTGTTAACCGAACCCCAGGAGATTCATGTGCATGTGAAAGTGTGAGAAACACTCCCCAGAGTCCCATGGGCCATACTTAGAATGGGGCTGGACATCCTCACTGGCCACATTTCAGCATTTAGCATTCAGTATGTAACACCATTCCTGCAAAACTTCTACTTATATTAGCTAGTATGGATTCTATTATCTGCAATAAAAAGTCTGACTGTATAATCGCAGAAGCCTTTTTTGGGGCTTTCTCATGTGACACTTCTGAAAACACTTTTGTAAAACAACAGGGAGTAAAAGACCATTTGAGTAACATGGGACCTGATTTTAGGTGGAAGTCCACTTTCATTCTCTTGAATCTGTTGCTCATAAAGGCAAAAGGAGCTTTGCATTAGCAAGTGTAAAAATCCTCCACTGACGGAACTGCACTGTGTTGAAAACATTCTGGAAATTTTTAGTGCAGGCACTAATTTGTTTCTATGCATTCTGCATAAACATTTATTTCTCAATTCAGAACCCTTACTTCATATGTGCACATTGTCATGGTTAGTTAGAACAAGATGCTGAGGTCATGTGTTAGAACCTGACCTAAGCAAATTGGGTTGAATACACATCTTGGATTCTTTTTGATAGAAAATAGCTTCAAAAGTTTGATATAAGAGACCTTTAGCTGCTCCCTCATAAGCTTGCTACTGGGTTATTCTCAAAGCTAATCTTAGACCAAATTCTTACATCATATAAACATTTCTTTATATATACCACTATCAAGCTGACACTAAAGAGTTCATAGATGTTCTAAAGTTGATGAAGTTTCAGCTCTTTGTCTAAATTTTGAATAAAATGTGGTCCCCAAGGTGAATGTAGCAACTTCCAAGAGACAGGGTTCTGTGACCCTTAAAGTAAACACCGGCCATTCAGGGCAAAACATGGAGGCACAGTGTATATAGTCCCTGCTGGGTTTTACATCCTATTTATGCAGGAGTGGGGAGAGTGCAAATGAAAGAGTGTGGAGGAATCTCTAAAATATTTTAGCCAATTCTTATGCATTTAGCCATCAGAAGCCCATTCTTAACATTTGTCTTGCTAATCAGCCAACCACCAGTTTCACCAATTGAAACCTTTATGGCATTCACTTTGCTGAATAAAGTCTTGAAATTCATTCTAGCTATTGCTGTCATGGTTGGTCCTGGATTACTACCATTCTGGGGTAATGCCAGCTGCTCACCTTTGTAGTATATATATTATTTTTTTTAAAATATGTTTTTATTGATTTCAGAGAGGAAGGGAGAGGGAGAGAGAGATAGAAACATTAATGATGAGAGAGAATCATTGATCAGCTGCCTCCTGCTTGCCCCCCACTGGGGATGGAACCCGCAACCCAGGCATGTGCCCTGACTGGGAATCAAACTGTGACTTCCTGGTTCATAGGTTGAAGCTCAACCACTGTGCCACACTGGCCAGGCTGCAGTATATATTCTTGATTAGAATGCTTGTGGAGGCCTCTGGGTTTTTGTTTCAGCCAATGAAATGCACACATAATTTTACTTTATTTATGGTAGGTGAATTACAGACCGTTTAAAAGCATAGAGGTGGATTTGTTTGGACAGAGTTCTGGATTAACAGGGAAACCAATTCTAAGCCCTAATAAAGAATTTATTAACTCATTCCTTTATTCATTGATTAGTGAGACCTCTACTAGGTACTGAGGCCCAGAGATGAAAAGGCAGTTCCTTCCTCGAGGAGAAAAGGGTCTACAGAAGAAAACAAGCAATGAAAACAATATGGCGGATACTATGGCAGGTGAGCCCTAGGTGCTACTGTTACTTTGATAATGTTTGGAGAATGAAGTGTTGAATGAGGAAGGAAGTGATTTCTTTGAGAACTGGTCACTTAAGGTGAGTTTTAAAGTTGAACAGAAGTTGGCCAGTCCATACAGGGAGGCAAAGGTGGACAGTGGTGGTAATGTTTAAATAATTAATGGCAATGGGCTTTGAAATCCATTCTAGTAATGGTGAGACTAATAAGGTTACATTCTTTTCCTCCCCCCATCTCTCATGCTCTGCCCCAGTTATGGGTATGAAGGAATAAAAAGAGTTTGGATTGTTATATACCAGGAACTAGAGCTAATTGCTTTGGATTCAGAAAAATCAGAGAATCATAGAATTTTAACTGCTATGCTAAAGACTCTTCACTAGGTATAAACCCTTACTGTTCTTTATCATTGCTGAATGGATTATTTTCCCCTTTTAGGGGGAAGTAAAGCAAAGGTTTCCATAGCTTTTTGTTGTTATTGTTTGTTTTCAGTTATTCCAGATATCTAGTTCCTCATACTTACAAAATGTACACTGTTTTCCTCAGAACTTTGTGTTCAAATCCTTATTCTGTTACTTGCTAACTGGACAAAGTGATCCAAACCTCTGAAGGGTCATGATATTGGCTTATTTATTATAAGAGTTAAATTAAGTAATTTGTGTGTACCTAGTTTAGTGCCTGTCACATAATAGAAGCTCAATACATGCTGTCACAATGATTGCTGTATTATTAAAGGCATTAACAATACATGCTTAAATTATAATTTTCTGTTGTCTGTCACACTGCACAGGTGAGCAGGGGAGGCTCATTTATGTGGTGGGATTGGCCTTAGTCAGAAGTCATTGACTGTTGATCTAACCTGGCCATTGAGTTTCCTTTTAGTTTTGGAACTGAGCTCGCAAGTCATCTTTATATGGGAATGGCTCATTTTGGCAGCTACAGGTGAAGATGTTCTTTGGCATAAATCTTGGTGCTGCCCTGCATTCAAGCCCACCCTCAGTCTCCCAGTTGCTGACATCCCTCCTCAATGTTGATCCTTCCTCCCTGGCTTCTGGTGTTCAGGTCCTAGGTGTCTCTTGCAAGAGCTCTCACCCCCTGCCTCCCTCACCTACCCATACATAGCTAATATGGACCCCACCTTCCTCCATCAGTGGAAAGAGCACATACTTTGAAGTCTGAAAAACCTAATATCCAGTCTTGGCTGTGAACAAAGAGTGTGGCCTTGGGTAAGTTATATCACCCCTCCAAGGTTCTATTCCTTAATTGTAGGGTGTGTATGCATTTTAATTGTTGAGATTCAAAGAGATGATGCATGTAAGGTATTTTATACAGTATTGGTACATAGTACATGCTCTGAAAATGGGTGAGTGATATTATTATTTTTAAATATATTTTTACTTAATTCAGAGAGGAAGGGAGAGGGAGAGAGATATATAAACATCAATGATGAGAGAGAATCATTGATCAGCTGCCTCTTGCACACCCCCTACTGGGGATCAAGCTCACAACCCAGGCATGTGCCCTTGACTGGAATCAAACCCAGGACCCTTCAGTCCGAAGGCCAATGCTCTATCCACTGAGACAAACCATCTAGAGCAGTGATGTTATTTTTTACTAGAGGCCCGGTGCATGAAATTCATGCACGGTGGTGTGTGTCCCTCAGCCCAGCCTGCACCCTTTCCAATCTGGGACCCCTCGAGGGATGTCTGATGGGCAGTCAGACATCCCTCTCACAATCCCAGACTGCTGGCTCCCAACTGTTCCCCTGCCTAACTTCCTGATTGCCCCTAACCACTCCCCTGCCAGCCTGATTGATGCCTAACTGCTCCCCTGCCAGCCTGATTGCCCCTAACTGCCCTCCCCTGCAGGCCTGGTCACCCCCAACTTCAGTCCTCTGCTGGCCTGGTCACCTCTAATTGCCCTCCCCTGCAGGCCTGATCACCCCTAACTGCCCTCCCTTGCAGGCCTAGTCCCTCCCAACTGCCCTTCCCTGCTGGCCTGATCACCCCCAACTGCCCTCCCTTGAAGACCTGGTCACCCCCAACTGCCCTCCCCTGCTGGCCATCTTGTGGTGGCCATCTTGTGTCCACATGGGGGCAGCCATCTTTGACCACATGGGGGCAGCCATCTTGTGTGTTGGAGTGATGGTCAATTTGCATATTACTCTTTTATTAGATAGGATAGAGGCCTGATGCATGGGTGGGGACTGGCTGGTTTGCCCTGAAGGTTGTCCCGGATCAGGGTGGGGGTTCCCTTGGGGTGTGGGGCGGTCTGGGCGAGGGGCCTGTGGTGGTTTGCAGACCAGCCATGCCCCCCGGCGACCCAAGAAGAGGCCCTGGGATCTGGGATTTATTTATCTTCTATAATTGAAACTTTGTAGCCTTTAGCACAGGCCAGGGCAGGCCAGGAAGTTTGGCTTCCTCCATCACTGGAAACCCAAGCCTCCTGCTTGCTCCGTGGCCGCAGCCATTTTTGTTGGGATTTATTTATCTTCTATAATTGAAACTTTGTAGCCTTGAGAGGAGGCATGGCAGGCCAGGGCAGGCGGAAAGCTTGGCTTCCTCCATTGCCAGGGAAACCCAAGCCTCCTGCTCACTCTGTGGCCGCAGCCATCTTGGTTAGGTTAATTTGCATACTTGCTCCTGATTAGCTGGTGGGCTTGGCTTGTGGGTGTAGTGGAGGTATGGTCAATTTGCATATTACTCTTTTATTAGATTGGATTGTTTTTTATTATATATTTATTTGATAACTTCTCTCCTAGTTGGGAAAAATGGGTATAGGTTTGTTCTTTTGGAGTTGTAAGGAGAAAATAGTAATCTATGTGTTCTTTGGTCTTCCATTGGATTATTTGCTAGTTTCACTGGATCCTTAGAACCTCCATAGAGATCAGAGATCTGGGGATCTACTAGCTATGTACCCCATCTCTTTAACACATGGTGTCAGATGTGGGGGACCTAGCGATTAGGTAAGCTTGACCTATTATAAGCATCTTAAAGATAAGAAAACCAAGCCATAGAATAGATGGGTGTGGATAGAACCTAGTACTTGATCAAGATTGGTCCCTGGAAGGCAATTTGGTCCAGGGTTTAGAATGTTCTTAGGAGTAAGTTCAAACTTCTACCCGTCAGCACCAATAACAATGTGAGGGTACTCCTTCCTTCCTCCCATTCTCCAGTGGGGAAGCCGAGTAGAAGAGGTGGAGGAGGGGGTCAGATTGAAGGTTAACATGAAAAGGACAGAGCAGGTTTCAGGCCTGAGAGAAAAGAAGACTTGGCCTTAATTAATGTCTTCCTTCCAACCAGTCCCAGAGGCCTGGAAGAGAAGCAATAATAGAAGGTAACCCTGGAAACAGCTGGAAAGATACTAGCTGTGGGAACTGAGTGGAGACAGGGAGCAAGCCTAAGGATGAGGTGGCCAAGAACTTCCCAGAAAGAACCAAACGTGGGACTTGTCCTAACCACAAACTGAAAAGAACATGGAAACTTCCCTATGTCCTTGTTTTCCCTAGCACCAGATGTAACATATTTGTGTGCATATTGTTTTGCAGTCACAGTCATTATAAAACACACATACAATTATTTTTCCAGGTTGCTGACATTTCACAGGACTTAGAACTGAAGGGTGCAAGGAAGGCGGAACTGATAAAGTGCATTCACAGATGACCATATTAAAATGGGTCCACCAGAAGTCCCTTCTTCACTGGTAATTAGGTTAGGTGCCAAATAATGTAGAAGTAAGACCAGTTACTAGATACTACTGTGTTCCAGAAACATTCTTAAGAATTTTATAAATGCTATTAATAAGCCTCTAATAACCAGATGTCCTAGGTATTATTATTCCTATTTGCAGAAATGGATCTCCTAAGATAACTGATTTGCATATAACCATACTACTAGCAAAATGGTCCAAACTGTGATCTGGTCCCAAAGCCATTGTCCCTTTCCTCTAATCATGCTGCATGTGTAGTCCAACCTTAGGGACACACGAGTCCCTTTAGTTAACAGAGTGTAGTAATGAATCTGGTACAACTCTTACTTGGCAGTTGTCAAAATGCTTCATTCAGTGAAACCCCTCTATTCTATAGTGCAGCAATTCCTCTCTCTTTCTCCTCTTCTTTGCTTCCCTTTCCCCACTTTTAGCCCATGTGAATTTCAAGGAAAATGAAATCCGTATGTTTTTGATTCATTTGCACTTAACTCATCAAAATATGATTTTGAAAGAGAGAGTAGAATTGCAGAGATGTGAATTTTAAAACTCCCCTTTCCCCTAGAAAACAGGATGTCTACTCTGGCCAAAATCATAAAAATTTCAAACTTCAAGTATTAGGGTTTAGCTTAATACATAGAAATCATGTGATTTGAGGGAGCTGTAATTTTAGACTAACACTTTGCTGCAAGCCAAGTACGAGAGGATATGAGCCCACATTAGTGCTATCAGATGAAGGCTCTTAGGTGCCCAGTTATGTACATTTCTTCTATGGCCATCATCATAAAAGATATTGACATTGTGGGTAAAATAACATTCATATTTTAGGATTGGAATAGTTGTCAGAAGTCATATCACTCAATACTCTCAGTTTATGGACAAGAAAACTGAGGCTCAGCAAGATCTGGGTGTGTGCTTCAGGTGACAGAGCTGTACCTAACCTCCTGGGTCCTGGACTCCAAATTCATTGCTCTTTTCCTTGGCTAACTATAAAACAAATGCATATGACAGTGGTCGGCAAACTGCGGCTCGCGAGCCACATGCGGCTCTTTGGCCCCTTGGGTGTGGCTTTTCCACAAAATACCACAGCCTGGGTGAGTCTATTTTGAAGAAGTGGCGTTAGAAGAAGTTTAAGTTTAAAAAATTTGGCTCTCAAAAGAAATTTCAATCGTTGTACCGTTGATATTTGGCTCTGTTGACTAATGAGTTTGCCGACCTCTGACATATGACATTGTATTACCTTTACTAGAAATCTCTCCAAAATATATACCATTTTTAATTCTGATGTTCCACTAAAATTTTTATTTTTTTAAAATATATTTTTATTGATTTCAGAGAGGAAGCGGGAGAGAGAGAGATACCTCAATGATGAGAGAATCATTGATCGGCTGCCTCCTGCACGGCCCCTACTGGGGATCAAGCCCACAGCATGTGCCCTTGACTGGAATCAAACCCAAGACCCTTCAGTCCGCAGGCCGACGATCTATCCACTAGCAAACCCAGCTAGGACCCACTAACATTTTTAAAAAATAAGGAGAAATAAGGGAAGGCACAAAATAAATAGTATTTCTTGTATCTGGGGGAAGGGGAGAGGACCTACTGTACATTAGCATAAAAATGACCCCGATTCACTTGCAAAAATGACTCTTGAACCTCAACCAAATGGTAGTAAATGTTTCCTTACTCAAAAAAAAAGTAGGGAACTAAAAAATAAAAATAGCCAATCTGTGTCAGTCACCTTATATAGGTTTCAATCCTATATAATAAAAGGCTAATATGCAAATAGACCAAACAGTGGGAAAACCAGAACAACTGAACAACCAAAAAACCAAACAACCGGTTGCTATGACGTGCACTGACCACCAGGGGGCATGCAGAACACGGCAGCTGTCGTTCTCAGTGGTGAAGCAAGTGAGCAGGGGCGCCAGACCAAGGCAGGGTGCTGGTCGCGGTCTTCGGGGTGGTTACTGAAAATTCTTTGTTCCCGTGTGCCACAGTCCCACCTGGCGCTCGCACCTGCTGCTGGCGCCAGCCCCACTCGCACATGCTGCCGCACTGGAGCCTTCACTCACACCTACTTCCAGAGCCAGCCCCATTCACACACACAGCCAGTGCCTGAGCCGCTGCTCACACCCGCTGATGGTGCCTGGCAACGGTCCCAATCACTTGGCACCATAAGTGGGTGCAAGCGGCAGCTGCCGGCTCTGATAGCCCCTGAGGGCTTCTCCACCTCCCCCTGCTTCTGAGGGGTGATTGGGGCAGCAGCCACTGCTTGCACCCATTGATGGCGCTGACCCCACTTACACCTGCTACTGACGTCGGCCCCAATCGCTCCGTGCCATCAACGGATACAAGTGAGGCCTGCGCCATCAGCGCATGGGAGCAGTGGTGGAGGGAGCGGGGCTGTGGGCAGAGGGTGGGCCAGGCGCCATGGTGGGAGGGGCCGGGCAGGGGTGCAGATGATGGGCTGAGACCCGCCCCTGTGCCCACAGCAGCCTCGTGGCCCACAGTTCCTTTCAAGGTGCACAAATTCGTGCACTGGGCCCCTAGTAATAATAATAATGTTAATCATCAGTAATTAAGAGATAATATGCATGTTCTGACTATGTAATCACTAGTAACTATGTAATCCTAAGCAAGAATGAACTATGTTATCCTAGGCAAGTTAAGCCTCATTAGAAATACCTTTTTAAAATTTTTATTGAATTTATTTGGGTGACATTGTATAAAAAAACTGTATAGATTTCAAGTATATAGTTCTATAATACACAGCTCTTTTTATCTATTCATGTACTGATGGACACCGACTGTTTTCAGATCTTGGCTATTATAAAGAACACTGCAATGTATTCTTTTGAATTATTGTTTTGGGTTTGTTTGGATATATTCCTAGAAGTGGGATCACCAGGTCAAAAGGTAGTTCGATTTTTAATTTTATTAGGAAACTCCATACTGTTTTTCATAGTGGCTGCACCAATCTGCATCCCACCAGCAGTGTACTAGGATTCCCCTTTCTCTATATCCTCATCAATACCTGTTGTTTATTGATTTATTGATGGTAGCCATTCTGACAGGTGTGAGGTGATAACTCATGGTGGTTTGTCTTTTCATTTTGTTGATAGTTTCTTCTTCTGTGCAAAACCTTTTAGTTTGATGTAGTCCCATTAGTTTATTTTTCCTTCATTTCCCTTGCCTGAGGTGATATATCAAAAATATATTGCTAGGAGTAATGTCTAAGATTTTACTGCCTATGTGTTTTTTTTAGGATTTTTTATGGTTTTGAGTCTAACATTTAAATCTTTAAACCATTTTGAGTTTATTCTTGGGTCGGATGTAAGAAGGTGGGCTAGTTTCTTTTTTTTTCTGCATGTCCAATTTTCTCACCACAATTTATTGAATAGATATTGTATATTCTAGCCTCCTTTGTCAAATATTAATTTACCATATCAGTGTAGGTTTATTTCTGGGCTCTATATTCCATTCTATTGATCTACATGTCTGTTTTTATGCCAGTACCATGCTGTTTGGATTATTATGGCCTTATTATAATGTTATATCAGGTAGTGTGATTTCTCCCACTATGTTCTTTCTCAAGACTGCTGTGCCTATTCAGGGTCTTTTGTAGTTTCCTAAAAAATGTTGGAATATTGGTTCTAGTTCTGTGAAATACACCATTGGTATCTTGATAGGAATTGTGTTGAATCTAGCTTAGTATAGATTGCTTTGGGTAGTATGGACATTTTAATGATGTAAATTCTTCATATCCATGAACAAGGTACATGCTTCCACTTATTTGTATCTTCTTCAGTTTCTTTCCTCAGTGTCTTATAATTTTCCAAGTACAAGTCTTTTACATCTTTGGTTAAATTTATTCCTAGGTTTATTATTTGATGCAATTATAAATGGGATTGTTTTTTTTAGTTTCCCTTTCTGACAGTTCATTATTGGTGTATAAAATTTCAACTAATTTCTGCATATTTATTTGTATCCTGCTACATTACTAAATGTATTTATCTGTTCCAGTAGTTTTTTGGTGGAATCTTTAGGGTTCTCTATATAAAGTATTATGTCATCTACAAGTAATGACAGACAATTTTACTTCTTCCTTTCCAATTTGGATGCCTTTTATTTCTTCTTCTTGTCTTGATTGTTGTGGCTAGGACTTCCAGTGCTATCTTGAATAAGTATGGTGAAAGTTAACATCCCTGTCTTGTTCTTGATCATAAGGGAAATGCTTGTAGTTTTTGCCCGCTGAGTATGATGTTGGTTGTGGGTTTGTCTTATATGGCCTTTATTATGTCGAGGTATATTCCTATATTTCTAATTTGCTGAGTGTTTTTATCATAAATGGGTGCTGGATTTTATCAAATGCTTTTTTTTTTTGCATCTATTGATATGATCATGTGACTTTTATCCTTCCGTTTGTTTATGCAGTATATTATATTTACTGACTTGCAGATGTTGTACCAACCCCACATCCCCAGAATAAATCTCACTTGATCATGGTGTATGATCTTTTTAGTGTACTGTTGGTTAGTTTGTTAATATTTTGTTGAGGATTTTAGTATCAAGTATATTGGCCTATAATTTTCTTTCCTTGTAGTGTCTTTATCTGCTTTTGGATAATGCTACCTTGTAAAATGAGCAAGGGAGTCTTCCCTCCTCTTAAATTTTTTGGAATAGTTTGATAAGGATAGGCATTAGTTCTTTGAATGTTTGATAAAATTCACCTGGTTACCCAGCCAGTCTAGGGCTTTTGATTGTTGGGAGTTTTTTTTTACTGCTTCAAAATAATTAGTTGTAATCAGTTTATCCAGATTTTCTGATTCTTCCCGATTGAGTTTTGGAAGATTGTATATTTTTAGGGATGATGTATCCCATTCATCCAGATTGTCCAATTTGTTGGTATATAGTTGTTCATAATATTTTCTTTTTCAAAAAAAGATTTTTAATTGATTGTTAGAGAGAGAGTAAAGGAGAGGGAGAGAGAGAGAAACATTGATGTGACAGAGAAACATTGACTAACCACCTCCTGCATGACCCCCACTGGGGATTGAGCCTAAAATCCCAACCTTTTGGTGCATGGGACCATGCCCAATCAACTGAATCACACTGTCCAGGACTGTTCATAACATTTTCTTACAGTCCTTTGTATTTCTGTGGTGTGTCAGTTGTTACTTCTCTTTCATTTCTGATTTTATTTACTTGGGTCTTCTCTCTCTCTCTCTCTCTCTCTCTCTCTCTCTCTCAGTCAATCTTGTTTATCTTTTCAAAGAACCAGCTTTTAGTTTCATTGATTTTTTTTGTATTTTCTTTTAGACTCTATTTCATTTATTTCTGCTCTGATCTTTATTATTTTTTCCCACCCACTTTGAGCTTTGTTTATTGTTTTCTTTTCTTTTTTTAAGTATAAAGTTAGATTGTTTATTTGATATTTTTCTTGTGTGTTTTTTTTGTTGTTGTTGTTGTTTGTTTTTTTGTAATGCTATAAATTTTTTTCTTAGGACTACTTTCATTGTGTCCATAGATTTGGGGTTTTGTCTTTATTTTCACTTGTTTCAAAGTATCTTTTGATTTCTTTCTTGATCTCATTGTTAACCCTTTCATTGTTTAGTAACATGTTATTTAGCTTCCATGACTTTGTGTGTTTTTTAGTTTTTTGTCTTTTAAATGATTTCTAGTTTCATACCGTTACAGTCACAGAAAATGCTTGGCATGAATTCAGTCTTCTTAACTTTGAGACTTGCTTTGTGTCCTAGCATGTGATTTTTCTTAGAAAATGTTCCATTTGCACTTAAAACTAATGTATATTCTGCTGCTTTGGGGTGAAATGTTCTGATGATATCAACTAAATCCATTCTGAGCTAGTGTGTCATTTAAGGCTGCTATTTCCTTGTTAATTTTCTGTCTGGAAAATCTATCAATTTGATATCAATGGGTTGTTAAATCTCCTACTCTGACTGTATTACTATTTATCTCTCCTTTTATGTCCACAAAGATTTGCTTTATATGTTTAGGTGCTCCTATGTTGGGTGCATAAATGTTTATAAAAGTTATATCCTTTTGTTGGATTGCTCCCTTTATCATAATATAGTGACCTTCTTTGTTTCTTGTTTTAAAGTCTATTTTGTCTGATACAAGTATTGTTACCCCAGCTTTTTTTTTTTTTTTCATTTTCATTTGTATGACATACCTTGTTCCATCCCTTTACTTTTAGCTTGTGTGAATCTTTCATTCTGATGTGGATCTCTTGTAGACAGCATATATATGGGTCTTGTTTTCTTATCCATTCAGCTACTTTATGTCTTTTGATTGGGGCATTTAAACCATTTACATTTAAGCCATTGCTCTGTGCAAAGCAGAACATACTGAATTTGATAGTATGGAGTGCTTATAAATTACCAGGTGCCTTGCTGAGCAAGTTACAAGTTTTTTTTTAAATTTAATTTTTCAATTACAATTGATATTCAATATTATTTTATATCAGTTTCAGGTGTGAAGCATAATGGTTATTTGATAAAATTCCCAGCACTACCAAGTAGACATTATTATTATCCTAATATTATAGGTGGAAAATCTGTGGTGTAGAGAGATTAACAAGGGGCAGAACAGAAGCTCCAACCAAAATCTCACTTTATAACTTGTCTTTAACCACTGTACTCTATTAATTAACTAGTATATTAGATATTAGATAAATTTATTTAGGTATTACAATCTCCTTAGGATGTAGGTATTATAATTTCTGTCTTATAGATGAAAAATATCTGCAGTTTATAGAGTTAACTATCTTGACTAGCTCACAAGATTATTAAGTAGCTAAGTGAATATCAGTATCCCATTTTTAGATTCCAAGTTCTGTGCTCTTTTCAGCGTGTCCTGCTGCCACTTAGGGAAAGATTCATCAAAACTTGGAGTCCTGGAAAGACTGAAAAAAAAAATCTTCCAGGAGTTGGTTAGAGGTTAGGAACTGGATACCACATTGGAAAGCATAAGCCCATATTTGCTGTTCTTAGATCTTCCTGACCTCCCGCTGAGCCCTCCACAGCTATTAACTGCTATCCCATCTTCTGACTTGAACCACAAGGCTTTCAGAGTTCCAGCATTTTATTTAAATGTGATCTTTCCAGGCAAATTGGAGTGGCTTCTGTATTTCAGCCACCTTGTCTAGACTAAGTTTTATGGGAGGGTTTCTTCCCCTGGCCCCAGCATGAGTGGCAGTGTGCAACCCATGAGCCTGCCTCACTGTGGTTATTTCACTTACAAGAACCATCAGAACACTTTATCTTTGCTATCGCTTTCACCCTTGCTTGTTGGATTCATTGCTACTGGGAATTGGAAAAATGAAGGAAAAAAATTTTTATTCTGCTCAGAAGTTTCATTAAGTGGATATTTACTGAGTGTTGGCTTTATATCAAGCCAATGCCAATGATTAGGGAAGCAGAGATAACTAAGTGCAAGTTCTTTTGTCTTCTTTTATTCCTGTTTCAATCAGAGTCCAGTCAGAAAAACAAAATCCACACAGGACATTTAATGGGGAGGATTCAACATAATGAACTGGTGATAAACTTGTTAGACGAGCCAACAGGTTCAACGGGCACAGTGAGGTCACCTAGAGATTAGGAACCTAGGAGAAAGCTGCTTCCACCCCCTAGGGCTGTAAGGAACAGGGGGAATGACAGAGTTACCAGAGCCTAGGACAACAGAACACTGAAGAGAATGTGTGAATAGATGGGGGCTATGATAGTAAAGGAGAGGCAGACACCTTGACCTTGAGAACAGAAAGAGAGGGACAGAAATGCCTTGGCATTTTCTTTTCTTCCCCCTCCTCAACCTTCCACTAGTGCCTCCTATTGCCAAACTAAACTGAAGCCAGGTGGCATGATAGCCTGGGAAGTAGAATTTTACAGGGGTCAGTGCCCTGCACTACAAAGCCCAGGTCAGGGAGTGGATAGCACAATCTTCAAACTTCCCCTTTCTCTTTTCTTTATTTCTTCTATGCCTCTACCTCAAATCATGAGACATCAAAACAGCATGATAGGGTACCAAAGTCTATCCCAGCTCTAACTGTAAATCATCCAGCTGCCTTCAAAATCAAATCCAAATGTCTTACCATGCACACTCAGCCCTCTCTGATCTGGATTCTTCATGCTGTTCCTATCCCATTGTTCACCAATTCATTAATATCAACCGTCTCTTATAAAACCAAGGCATGTATTTTTTTTTCTTCTCCTTGCCTCCTTTCCTTTGGCCACCTTGTTCTCTGTGAATTTTTCCCTCTTTACACAATGTTTATCTATTCAGTAGACTTTTTCTCAGGTTCTCTCATATGTCAGAATTTGTGAGAAAAAACAGAACTAAGATGTGATCCTGGCTCTCAGAGTGATTCTGGTATCTTTGTTCCTCGTGGAGGGCTAGGTCTGGGTAAGATAGGACATTTACACAAAGCACACAGAAAAAGAAGAGACAGAGGGGAAAGCAACTCGGGTCTTGAGGGTGTTTCAAAGGTTAAAGTAGGAAAGTCAGGTTTAACTATCAGTTTCAAGAGGTAAACACAGATCAGAAATTACAAGATAAGGCTAGAGGTAAAAAGATCGCCAAAGCAAAGGAATTGAAGACACTTTTAACAAGTATGCTGGAAGTAGTTTGAGCTCATTTTAACTAACCCAGCTACATGATCAGTTGGTCTGTTTTAAAGGCAAAGGATTAGTGTCATCATTTATGGGGTGGTGGAGATTGTTTGAGCATGCATATTTCTTTATGCCGGGGGTTGGCCAACTTTTTTGAAAAGGACCAGACAGTAAATGTTGTATGCTTTGCTGGAAGCATGGTCTCTGAAACAACTAGTCAAGCCTACAATTGCAAAAGTAGGCATAGACAATACATAAACAAATGGGTACATCTGGCTCCCATTAAAATTACATCCACAAAATCAGGTATTGACCTGTGGGCCGTCAGACTTGTCTTCGTGCCTCATAGCAGACATATATAGGTGAGCCTCTGGCAGTCTTACCTCACCCTCAGACTTAATCCTGAGGCCTTGCCTTTATGTGTTTTGCACCACGCTTCCCAACCTGATCCCGGTCTCCTGATCTTCACTTTTTACCTCACCTTCAATTAACTTTTTGTTGTTGTTAATGGTTTTGTCACATTCCTTAGAGCTGATGTTCAACACTGCCTCTCCAGCATGTTTCAAATTCCTATGTTTCAAATTCCTCTACCATTAACTGCAGGTACATTTGTTACACTTGTACTATGCATCCAGAATTAAACCAGGTACTTTTTGTGCCTAAAAAGCAAATTTTCTAATAAAGACTAAAGCTAATCAGTGTTTATGTCCTGTTCTCAAAAGAGATGTGGAGCTGAGCATGTTGTATCACCTCTCAGACAACATCTTACCCCAATCACATGATATTATTATCTAATTTTATAGTTCCAGCTTATTTTAAACACTTGCATAAATATTACCATTCTTATTTTTGTCACATTATATTCAATACTTGTTTAGATTTACCAATGATTTGCCAATTTTTATTTTTCTCTTCTTTTTTTTGTGTGTGTCCATAATTAAAGTTTTATTAGAACACAGCTGTACTCATTTGTTTACACACTGTCTACGGCTGCTTTCACGCTTCGATAGCAGAGCTGATCAGTTGAACACAGAGCATGTGTTCCAGACAGTCTCCTGCTTCACACTGCTGCTTGGTTCACTACAAATCACAGTGACAGTTATAATTCTACAACATTTCTGGTGCCATGCATATCACTATACAATAACATTTGTTTTATCATTGTTGCATGTCATGTCAAAATAATAAAAGCAAAAAAGTGCAGTTTGAATATTGCAATTGTGGTACACTGGTGTGAATTATTTATCAATTTAGGTGGCAAAATATATTTTTTTATTTAGCAACTAGAGGCCCAGTGCACAAAATTCATTTACTGGTAGGGTCCCTAGCGGCTGCTGGCTGCCAGCCGGGGCCTCCTTCCCTTCCCCCGGTCAGTCGCTTGCCACCGCCGCCAGCGACCAGGGCCTCCCTCCCTTTCCCCAGCCAGTTTCATCCCCTGGTCAAACTCCTGGACAACTCCCAGTCAAGGGGACAATTTTTATATTATG
The DNA here is from genome assembly GCF_963455305.1 of Plecotus auritus. Lineage (NCBI taxonomy): Eukaryota > Metazoa > Chordata > Mammalia > Chiroptera > Vespertilionidae > Plecotus > Plecotus auritus. The sequence goes on along the minus strand of NC_137771.1, from coordinate 39,734,580 downwards.
CTTTTATTATATAGGAAGATACTACAGCAATGCTACATAAATGTTATCAGACTATGCACTTGTTACATCTCCAACTCATGGTAATAACATTTAGGAAAACAAGAATCAGAAAAGGTAGTACATCTTAAATAAAATATCACAATGAATTTCTTCACAAAAATAAGACAAAAATGAGGCTGCAACTAAATTTCTAAGAAGCTCATTTATTAGCTATTTTTCTCATACTTCTTACATCTTATCCTATTTAATATATTTTTCTTTTAACAAAGCATCATAGACAGTAAAGTGGGTGTGAAATAGTATATTGTTAGTTACTTTTTCCTTTTTCACTTTTTAAAATCTGCCTTTTTCTTATTGTTGTAATTTTCCTTTAATTCTTTGAACATTTTAAGCATGTTTGTTAAATTCCTTCTCAGGTTACAATATTAGCTCTAGTGCTCATATTTAAAATTTTCTGTTTTGGAGGATTTGTGACTCTTCTTAAATGCATTAACATGTTATATGATGCAGAAATGGGTTTGTAATTATAAGAGAGTTTTCTCCCACATTTGCACTGAGCTGTGCACTTCCCATCTAATTGTCACCTCAGCATAATCCTTGCCCTTTCTACATTTCTCTACTGCATCTAAGAGTAAAGTGTTAAGTTTATATTTCCCAGAATCCTTTGGGTAGTTTTTGACAATGAGAAGCACTCACAGAAGAGTTGAAAAGTGGAAAACCTGTTATCCAGCCACAGCTGCTGCAAGATGTAAGAGCATTGACAGACAGCAAAGGTGGGGTTTTGTCAGTGCCTTGCAGATTGCCTCCCGAGTGGGGGCCAAGCACACTTTTTCTATAAAGAGCCAAGTATAAATATTTAGCCTTTGCAAGTCACATAAGGCCTCCTTCTTCTCTTTTACTTTGCTTTATAAATATAAAATACATTCTTAGGTAGCCAGCAGTACAATAGTAGTTTATAATCCAGGTTTGGCCCACAGTTTATAGTTTTCTGACTTCTGTTCTGCAGATTCTTCCTCTTTAGACATCTGAGCTCACTGGTGGCAGTCTGCCTGCTATTCCTGCACCTCTAGAACATGAAAACTAGCAGTGGCCACTCCAATTTTGTTTCCCAAGTCCTTCCAAAGGCTGTAAAGATTCTAAATTCCCTAAATGGCTTCTGGATTCCTGTTCAAAGCCTACAAGGAACTTTAATGGTTGTTTTTGACCAGACACTATAGAATTCACTTTCTCTTAATTGGTTTTCATGTTAGATTCTACCATTTTGGTGATAAAACAAGTCAGATCTGCTCCTGATAAGGCACAATTTCAAAATTCCCATTTTATGCTGTGGTTCTACCCTCATCTAGGGTACCTAGGCGTACTTCTGGCTATGGCCTTCTGCAACTTGTTAGAGATTTCAGATCCTCTTTTATGGACAGAAAGCCTATTCTAACTCCTAGGTTTATACAGAAATCCTAGCTCCAGATCCCTATAGTGATCTGTCTTGGAAACCAATCTTTTTCCAACATGAGCATTGAAACTTCAGTTCCTGAAACTTCTTTTAGACCTAATCCCCTCAGGAGCAATTTCAGCTTTAGCATGTACTCACCACTGGGGTTCCTTCTAAATTTCTCGCATAGATTTCCCTTCCTTGCTTTTTAGTTTGTTTATGTATTTTAAAAATGTTTTATCCAGAGATTCTATGAGTTTGAACTGTGAAAGGGATAATTTTAGCATGTGCTTAATCTACCCTTTTGACCTGGAAGTCCAATGTTCACATCTAGGAAGTAAGAGGGTTGTGTTTAATGTTTATCAGCATCCCTTCAAGCACTCTGGTGTTCTAAGTTTCTATATCTAGGCACCTTGTGTTTGTATATAAATATTGTTGCCAACACTCAATCACAAGTGCTGGCCCCAGTGGTTATTTATCATTGAAAGAAGACTATTAGTAGAAGTTTAAGCCAGCACACATTTAATATTTGGCAACAGAAAGGGAAAAACATATGGCCAATATTTTGCATGCAATGACTAAATTCATCAATGCAAGTGCATCCAAAAACCCATTTCTGTATCGTCTATTGTTTACCGTAGTACCATTCATATTAGTAAAGCACAGAAGTATTAAATAGCACAAGACAAAGCACACTTGATACCTGGATTCTGTTTCCCATGTGCAGCAGCCTATAAATAGAGGCTATCTGTAACAGAAATATTCAGATTGCACATATTACTCATTCTCAGTTGGAGAGTTCTTTAATTCATTCATTCACCATATATTAACTGGACATTCCCCATGTGCCAGGCACTGGGTTTGCTGCTGGGGCCACCAGAGAACTCGAGGAAGTCACAGTTTCACTCTAACAAAGCATATGGTCCACAGGGGAAGATAGACATGGGACATGTGTGGCAAGGTTGAGTGACACTAAACATTGAGTAAAGGGTGCCATAGGAGTGTATAAAAGGGGGAGCTCAACTGATCTAGAAAGTAAATTTATACAAGTAAAATTCAGGCTGAGACCTAAGGTCTTTGTCTTAGCCAAGCAAAGCTGCTCCCAAGCACAGGGGAGGCCTGGGAAGTAGGCAACCAAAAAGCAAGGGGTAAAGCAGGCCTAAAAGGGGCGCAGAGACACCTGCTCTCATAAGATCTCATGAACTCTATTAGGGATTTGAGGCTTTGTCCCAACGGCAATGGGAAACCACCAATGAGTTCTAGGTAGAGAAGAGGTACCATCAGATTAAAAGGTCCCTCTACCTCCAGTGTGGAGAATGGAGATAGGAAAGTAAATTAGGAGTCTTCTACAGTGATTCAGGTAGTAGCTGGTGATGTCACAGTCAAGGATAGTGACAATGGGGAGGGAAAGAAGTAAGTAGGTTTTAAGGAAGTAGCATGTACAGAACTGGGGCTTGATTAGACATAGGGTTTGAAACACATTTGTGGTTTTCTTTACTGAGGAAGGCACCAACAGAGATAGCAAACCCAGAGGAACAGAAAGAGATAGAGAAAAAAGAGAGAAGAAAGCAGAGGAGAAAGAGGGGGCTTCAGCTATGGAAATGACATTACTAGTAGAGACACAAGCTTTGGAATTGAAGAGACCTAATTTTAAATCTAAGTTCTGTCACGTCCCTGCTCTGTGCACATAGACAAGTTAATTAATATGTCTGAACCTTAATTTCCTCATCTGAAAAATGAATATCAGCCTACAATGTAGTTATAATGTTTAATGAAGATTAAATACACAACAACTATCATAGACTAGGTGCTCAATAAGTGAGATTTCTCACCTATCCTCTGGCTAATCAATCTTATCTATCAATTCACAAGAATTCAAACCTGAGGATCAGAAATCTAGAGTTATCTATGCATATTAGTCAATTGCTCTGTGACACTGAGTGAGTATTAACTGGATATTCCCCATGTGCCAGGCACTGGGTTTGCTGCTGGGGCCACCAGAGAACTCAAGTGTGTCGGTGTCTTACTCCATTTGGTGAGGAAGTCAGTCTGAATGATTTCTAAAGCTTCTGCCCATTTAATATGTTAACAACATTGCAGTCAGCATGCCTACAGGTCTCAGAATGTCTCCCGATGTCATAGCACCCTCTGGAGAAATGTCTCCTGGACGCAGGTTTGTGGGGGATGGGAAAGCAACAGAGAAATCTCCTATTTCTGCCTCATTCAAAACAACATAAATCATCTCAGAAGCAGCCTTTCTTTATTGATACCAGAGACTTGCTGATTGCCTGATGGGCTCACATGTCATTTTCCTTGTCAGGTCTCTATGGTGAGAGATACGTATAATGGTTTCTTAAAACCAACAACTCCATGGAATGGCAGTACCTGCAAGAAACACACATGAAATGGAGAATGCCACAAAGTTGTATTTTCAGGATAGTACAGCAAAGAAAGAATCTGTTTTTCATTATAAATGAGAATATTTTCCTACATGGTGTCTGCAGCCTTAAGTGCAGTATTCTAGAATGACAGGATCGATGTCTCCAATGTATGCTGTCTTGGTCAGACCGCAAATGAGGGATCATGTTTGAGAGGTGTCATGTGCAAAACCTCAGGCTCTGGAATCATACAGTCCTGAGTTCGAAATATGACACTTATTTTCTAGCTGTGTGACTCTGGAAAAGGAATTTAACTAGTCTAAGCCCAATGCTGTCGGGGTGGAAGAAAGATAGGAAAAGATGGTGGAGCTGAGTATCAAAGGGCAATCAGCAAGGGTGTGTGAATTTTTCTTCATCAGGTAGGGGCTGTTTTTTGAGCTAATTTGCTGGCAACCTTGAAGCAGAATATTTAGTAAGTGGAATACTCCAAAAGCAAGAGTGTGGCTGGGATGCCCTTGATGGAGTATTGACTGGTAGGAGAAGAGGTAAAGTGCAAACCAGTAACTTCAAGTGCAGATGCTTATTTAGGAGTGCTTTTTGCCTACTGAGGTGAGATGAGAGTCATCACAGGGAAGCACCATAAGCTAGCCTAGAGAATCCAGTGTCTTCCCCAAGACAGTCACTTTAGAGGGGGCAGTGTATTCTTTCCTGCTTCCTGCGCCTCACTCGCAATATTCTATGGGAAGCACAGGGAAAAAGGAGAGTGAAGAGGCAACTTGACCATGGCTCCTGCCCGCAGGACTAGAGCCACTACCCAAACCTGCATGGGGTGAGAAGGAAGAATTGTAACAAGCATGAGACTGAAGTTCCAAAATGAATGCACTATCTTAAAAACTAGGATGAGATTTTATTAGCAAACTGAGAGTTACTGAGAGCTCTGGAGTCTTATTGAGTATGATCTAAGGGATGTGCATCCTTTCCTGAAAGGGGGATTTAACATAATGTAGTTGGTAAATGGTAGACTAAGAATAAAACTGATTCATATTTGGCCTTCAACACATGGATACATCTCACTGAAGTGGTTCCACTGACCATGGCTTAACAAAAGGAAATGGTCATCACATGATTCCTGTTGCTCAGTGCATAGGTTTCTATCAATCAGTAATAGGGGCAGAAATAAAATATCGGGGATCAATTATAATTGTAAGAAATATTAATCATGCTCTGTTAATCATGATTGTTTTGTTCTGATTAAAGAAGGCACATTCTAACCTGGCTGGGAGTTGCATGTGGGACCTGGGAACTCACCTGGAAATGCAGCCCATCCTCCCTATTAGGGAGCTTCTTATTATCATAGAAAGATTATCAACCTTGTTGCAGAAACCAGAGCCACCAGCCCTTTGAAGACCCTAAGCCTTTGCATACCCACAGGCCTTTGCAAATCTCCAGCCTGCATTACCTGTTAACTGGCCATTTGGCATACCCTTTTGCCTACTTCCCCATGTAATCCTTGTCTTTCTACCTAATATAAGCAGCTGGTTTATGGTGGGGTTCAGAGCAGATTTTTGTGGATGACAAGTATGCTGCTCTCCCATACTGCTGGCAGTATTGGAATAAATACTCATAAATGATTCAACCTTGTCTCTGCTAATTGGCTCAAGTACTGACAGGCAGTGTGGACCCAATGATTGTCCAGTTATATCAAAACTCCAGCAGGGAGCAGGTGGTGTACATCCCAACTGGTCAATTGATGGAAATTTAGTAAAGGGATTGTTTATAAAGATGTGTTCAGGATTTACGGAAACCAAGAAAGGATGGGGGAATGTTATAGGCTATTTTACCAGCTGAGAACTGTGATCACCATGAAGCCCAAAGGGTCATGAGGAAAACAAGGGTCTGGATGTGTGGAAAAGGTCCCCTGACAGAAGGATGGCTTTTGGTGGAGGACATAACCATCCCATAGAAATTGTGGTTGTTACTTATTCAGGTCAACTTTCCAGGGCAGGGTAGAAAAGGAATGCGTGTGGCTCTAGAAGGGTAAAGGAAGAATAATCATCATGCCCCCAACTTTTCCCTTAGCCATGCAGACTGTCTTGATTGAGGCCAGTATAAAACTATTATTCTTGGGCACCATTCTGCCCACATCCCAACTCTTTGTAGTTCCCATCCACTGAACTGCAGATGTCAGATATATTGCCTTTGAAAAGCCTGGAGACATTCTTCAGGAATCAATGGAAGGGAGGTATGTCGATATATCAACTGCCTCACCCCTCACCCAGTGGGGTTTAGAATTGGTATTTCCGCTGTTTTAAATCTCAGACAGCTATGATTTCAGGGTGACCACAGGCGTGTTTCTTTTTTTCCAACTCTGCAAATCCTTTGAGGGAGAACATGCCTTTCCGTACCCCTTTTTGCCAGTCTCTTGGATAATTGGGCTTGGCTCAGGCATTGGGGGACAATAGCCTTTCATATATTCCAAAAAGGGACAGGCCCTGTGTTTGCTCCTCTGCATCCCAAATGTCTTGTCTCTGGCAAACTTTCCTGGGTTTTCCTGAGGTCATGCAGCACTTAATTTAGTGACTTTGATAAAATATACCTATTTATAAATAAACATTTCTTGAATAGTAGAATAGGAAGTAACAAAAGCAGGTTTGTCCAGATCCAAAGCTATTTTCCTTTTTCCTTTACAGGATGTTGCTTTTGAAGCAATTTCCTGTGAGCTCTGTCAAGGCTATGAGAGAAGCTCCCTGTGTGATTTCAGAGTGTTTTAGGCTGTTCAGACCAGCCTGGGTCAGTAAAGTTTGTGTAGGGTATAAGCACAGTGTGTATAGAGACCAAAACAGGATAGGGTTCAGTACCTGTGAGATATCCAAGGGGCTCTAAGGTGAGGGGGACTTTTGTTCTTTGATTTACACTTGTGGCATTTGTACAAGGTGTCACAAGCCATAGTACATACTTCACAGATGCAGACGTTCAGAATTCTCCCAAGAACTCTGCAATATAACTTGATAGGTTAGTAAATTAAGGCTCAGAGAGCCAGAATCATTTATGGAATTAGTATCAGGAATAAAATTACCAACTCTAACCCCCACTGGGTGAAGGGTGAGGCAGTTGATACATCGACATGCCTCTCAGGTTTATCTGAATTGAAAGTCCATTCTATCTACTATGTGGGTTATGGTGTGGGTTCTCAGATCAGCCCAAACTCTTGGGTAGAAGTCCCTAAGTCTGTAAGAGAAATCTTGATAGTCCTAATGTATTAACTTCCCTAATACAGGCATACCTTGCTTGTCCTTTAAAGATGTTATATCTGTTAACAAATTGAAGGCAAGACTCTCTACCAGCAAAAGGATTATGACTCGCTATGTTGCAATACTTGCTATATTGTGGTACTCTCTGTATTGTGGTACTTGTTTTATTACAGTGGTAGGGAGCCAAACCCACAGTATTTTTGATGTGTGCCTGTTCATGTTTATAATTATTGGGTTTTGAGTCTGAAGGGAAGAGTTCATTGACTTAAGGACCTGAATCTGTCTGAGAAGGGAATTAAGGTCTGTCCTGGATGCTGAATTATGACAAGAGAAAACCCTCCCTTTCACTGTGGGCACTAACCTAGCCCTCTAGAGCTCTTGGCTGAAAGTACAGAAGATACTGCCAGTGCCCCTGCTCCCCCCTCCAAATCCCTTGTATCATTTGGCACACATTGGCAGACTCCCAGGTTGTGCATGCCAGCTTCCTTTCTGGAAGCACAGAAGACCACCCTGTCCAACATACCAGGCTGGAAGTCCCAGGGAATGAAGCTTCATTTCCTTGTTGGGGTAGGTGACTTAATAATACACCTTCCCTCCTCTGTTACTCTTCCCATTTACTTACCATTATTGTCTGCTTGGCCCAAAATAAACATTCTGTACTTGAGTCCCTGTCTCAGGGTGTGCTTCTAGGAGAAACAAAACTAAAATTTGGAGTTATGGTTGTTTGTTTGACTTTTGTTCTATGAAGATGTGTCTAAACTTCACTCAAAGTAAAGCAATTGCTTTGGTCCTAGGGTCACATTCACATAGCCTGTAAAACAACAACAACCAACAACATAGCTGCCCTGTGGTGTCTCTGCCCAGGGAATCTCACTCCCTTAACAAAACAGTGAGGGTTAGGTTCTTGCGACTATGTGATCTCTGGCTCTGTATTATTGCACAATCTGGCTCTGAAGACATTTCCACACATTCGTTCTGAATGTTCTTGTCTCCTGCTTTTATCCCTCTAATGCCTTCATAAATACCCCCACTTGGTTTTGAAAAATTCAGACTTCTGAGCCTTAAATCCATTTTACTGTTGCTGACACCAGTCCCATTGCTCAACTCTGATGCCTCACTTTTTCTTGTTATGTAACAGATTTTATTATGATGCTGGGAGATGTCATGGGAGATAAAAACCTCAAAAGTATCTGGTTTCTATTAAAAGCAAGTCTATAGGATTAGAAGTTTCTTAATGCACAATTATGAGATGCACAACACCAGATGTAGTCACCTATATCTTCTTTCAAATTCTTCCTGTCCTATTATTGCTCAGCTTAATGTTTCCATGGGGAAGAAAATCTTTTGAATCTTAAAGGGAACTGTCAGTTGATGTTCCTGAAGTACATTCTGATGATACCATCCCCCATGTCCACATTCCTTTGCCTTTGCAGGCTACATCATATCCTAGAATCCAGTTCTGCACAGCCTCATTAACTGCAAAGAGCATGGAGGAAGTTAAAAGGGACCTCGCTTGCCAGGTAGAACATGATATCCATAGGCCATGGTGACAGTTACTATGTTCATCCAAGCTAGTGGGATGTTTCAGAGGACACTAAAGAGGGTGAACTAGCAATTATAGCTAATGTAGATAAAGTAGTAATGGCATCACTAAATCTCTGATGCCAGGAGGACTGTAGGGCTAGCAACGAAGCTTGAGTCCTGGCTTGATAGAAGCAGTAGTTCCTCATTTGCATCTGAAGACAGTAGAAATGAGGTCCATGAATGTCCAACAGCATGTAGTAATTACAGAAAAAGAATGAGGACAGCACCATCCAGGCTAATATCATGGGTTCCTTATCTTCAGTTTGGAAATATAGCATTTTGTGCTTGTATACTCAGTGGAAACATTAATATTTCCATGGTTTTAGTTGAAAAATATGAAATATAATGTTTAACATAAACTTAATTTTAATGTTATTTGGAGATATGGTCCTCAAGGTCAAGTTTTAATCTTACTCGTGTGGTATTTTCCATACCCAGCACAGGAATTGCTATGGAGTAGACACTTGACTAAATGCATTTTTTTGTTGAATGAATATTAAGAAATCATTGTGACCTCAGCACTAACACAATGTTCTAGTACACAAATATTTGTTGAATGACTGGATTAAGTATGCAAAATATTGCACAATGCAGGGAACTTGTTAGCAAATATAATAAAATGGGTTCTTCATTTTGTATAGGCAGGAGTGGATCTAACCACAAGGAAGGGAGGAGAGTGAAATTTTAATGTGGGGAAGGGTCTGGAAGTTTATAGCACAATTACAGATAATAAAAGCAAAACAGCATGAAGACACTCCTCTTTTGACCCAAGCACCACTCACCCCTATCACAGATTTCAAATATTTCACAGAGAAACCACAAAATGGAAACAGATCATCCTTATATTGCAAATATGGGAACAGAGAGGTTAAGCAAGCTGGCCCCTATAACTCTGGAAGCCTGAGAACTTGGAACAAGTATCATCATTTGCAGTTCCTCTTTCAGACCACCTAGTTTCTCAGTCATGTATTATATTTCCCTAAAGAATACATACTGGAGAATACTTTCTCTGGTGTTTGCTCCAAGAACCTTATTAACATTAATGCAAACTTTATCATGTGACTGAGAACTAAAAAGAGTAATAGAAAATTAATTTCTGAGAAAAGAAGGTAATATGGGGTCATTGAAAGAGTCAGAGTTTTATTACCAGCTCTGGCACTAACTAATTATTAGGCCTTGGAGATAAATCATAAAAACCCCTCTGAACCTCAGTTTCCCCATCTCAAACATAAGAGGTTGTGGAAGTTATTCTCTGTGGTATAATATTGTATCTCTAAGATTCTCCAAGTAAATTAGGACACATAAAAATATGAGATCCTGGGAATACTATCCAGAACCATCAAGAGAGAAGGTAAGCCAAGTTCATAAATGAGATTTAATCCTCAGAAGCAAGACCCAGCCAATAACCAGAAAGGCTGTGAGTCCCTGTGCGACGTTTTCCTACTTTTGTGCCAATCCCAAAATGCTAAGTCATTGCTTTTGCTAGAAGGATATTTTCTTATTGCATTCTGAGGATTTGGACAAATATTTTCATGTTGAGGAACACTTTGAGAACATTTTCAAATTGAAGGTTAGGCTTTCAGGACAAGAGGAGCCTCCAGACTGCAAAGCGGAGCTCCCAGGTTTAGACAGATACCGCACTTGGAGGAGAGGGATCAGCATCTGCTGGGCTAGATTTGGTTTGACACAGCACTTTCTTTCCACTGAAACCCAAAAGCCTCTCAGCAAAGCCTGTGGGTACTGTGGTGAGCGTGGCAGTTCTTACATGAGGGGCAGACACTGACAAAGCATTTAGCTTCAGCCTCATGGCTGATAACTGGCTGCGGCCAATGAAGGGGCCACCTACATGGAAAACTAGACAACTGCTTCCTCCTTCGCTAGGCTTTTGCAGGGACACCTGCCTGAAAGTCCACTTCTGGGTCCCTCTCCCTTTCCTTCAACTGTGCAAAAACAGCATGCAATATACCAGATCCACAAATTAAAATGTTGCTTCCTGATCACCTATCAACCAACCTATAAGATCTAGGCTCCTATAATTTTTCTATTATCATTTTTAAGCACCTTCAAATACAGGTTTATCCTGCTATCTGAAAACAGAGCATTCCTATGAAACCTTAGGTAAACTGAAAGGGTGTAAAATGAAGAAGCCCTTCATTTATATGGAAAGTTTTTTTTAGCATTCCCAGAGCCCAAAAATAATCTGCTAGATCATCCCAACCACACTTTATTGTGCCCAGTTTTTGGATAAGCATAGCACCCTAGTGAACTCTCTTCAGCTTCTCTGACATATCTTATTAAAGGATGCCCAAAGAAACAGCATGAAGCACTGATGCTCACAGACACAATTCAAAGTGATGCCGGGTTAATGCTGAGATGCTGAGTGTCCTTTCTGCGGCATGAGATGGGCAGGGCCACTCTGGCTGCTTCGAGTGCATGCTGTCTCTCTAACAGATCCACTGCAAAACAAATGCCGAATTTTCTCTTTTCACTAGACAGGTCCTAATGTATGTCTTTCATAAAAGTAAAGTGGTGTTAAGTGAATTGTGAAAAGTGGGGCAATGCCTTTACTTTGTTTTTCTTCATTCTGGTTATCAGATGGGAAACACTGAAGATCCGAGGCAGTAAATGATTAGTATTTTTTCACACTGCTGAGCAAGAGGTGTCACATTTAAAACAACTGCATACAATCATGCTTCGAAAGTGGTTACTCATTATTCATTGATGTATCTCAAAAACCTAAATAGTGCTTGGCATATAGTACACCTTCAATAAATACCTGTTGAACAGATGAATAGGAATAGGGAAAACATCTCAGGGTCCTTCAGGTAATATGCTAGAAGTTTATTGTACTGTTATGGTTAAAGTTGGAAGTCAAAACTAAGAAGCACATGGATGAAGTAAGGGAATAATGGCAGCTATGTTGTTTTTAATAATATTGTTTGTTTCCATCTAATTAGACCTTGAAGCTAGGACAGGGATTTGACCCAGATAATTTGAAGGAAAAATAATGACCGCAGTGATTTAGTTAAAGTTCAGTTAGCTATAAAGATCACTTGGTGAATTGAGACACAGGGTCAAGGGCGATATTACAAGATTTTTTTTCCCGAAGATATTGATTAATCTTTTCGAACCCTTTTCTCAGCAGACAATAGGAAGCCAGGATGAGTAGGCTAGATACACAGAGCAGCATCGTCCACAGATACCTTTAGATTCTCTGAGGAAATAGAGAGCTTTCATGACCAAATTATGTTAGGAAGCTCTGTATATTTCACAATCTATGACAGCATAAGATCTGAAATTTGAAAGGGTTTGAGGTGTCCTGTAAAAAAAATATTTAATTTTAACTCACTGTTTTATTTGATCTTAAAAGCCTGTTTCCTTTTTCCTTTTTTAACATCCTGTGCAAATACTCCTCTTTTGCTTGTGAATTTTTACTTAAAACATTTCTTCTTTCCCATATTTCTACATATGGTCAAAATCTCACTAATTAATTCTAACTTTATAGCCTATCTATTGATGGCTTCTGGGAGACTAATATCTCTGGCAAAGCCCCAAGCCAAAATATCAAAATCCAATCATTATTTATGGAAAACTGCTTTAAATGAGGGCCCACTTATAATCTCAAGGACGTTTCTACCTAATATGTGGTTGAAATACATATAGAAATATTCTAGTACATAATAGAGGATGGGGAAGATCATAAGAGATGCCATTAAAATAAACTCAGTTTAAAGATATACTAGGGTCTTAGCAACATGGAGTTAGTGAGAAGAGGAAAGAAGATAGAACTGGGTGCAGAAAGACTTGGGTGAATTTTGGAAAAGTGATCACCTTCTAGGACTAATTTTTGAGATGATGGTCAATGATGCAATGGTCAATATTTAGAGGGCCATAGAGGATGTAAGTTAGTATCAATAGTCATGGAACTTCCACTGATAAGTTGGAAATGGCATTTACTCTTCAGCAAATATTTACTAATGTGCAGTAGCCACTTGCTAGGGATAAAGAAAAGAACAGATAGATCTGGTTTAATCCACACACCCATCCTTTGAGCTAGCCTCTATTTTGGAGACCACAGGCTAGAAGAAAGGAAAAGGTGTATGATCAGCTTTTTCCTGTTATTCCTCAATAGTAAATAATATTTTTTCATTTGAGTAAATTCTGAAGACTACACATGGGATTTCAGGAGGCAGGTAGTACTGAAAGTCAGAAGGAACTTGACCTTCTCAGACAATTCATTCTTTCATGTCAGGCCCCAGTTTCAGGGATTTGAAGAAGCAGTCTTGTTAGAGAGTGAATTAGCAAAAAGAGATCATCTATTAGGTGGCACTGTGGTTGGTGTCACACACAGGTCTGGTTTAATCCACTCACCCATTCTTTGAGCTAGGTACTTTTCAGATGGGGAAATGAAAGTTTAAGGTGTCAAATAACTTTCCCAAGGTTCCACAACTTGGAGATATCAGAATCTGGTGTCTTCATAGAGTTTGGTCTTCATGATGTCATGATAAGCACTCCAAATGTCAGCAAGTCAGAATGTTTTACAGATACAAAATAAGATCCAGATGCATGCAATTATTAGGGGCAGAAATAGAATATTGGAAACTAATTATAATTATAAGTAATATTAATCATGCTCTGTTAACCATGATTGTTCTTTTCTGATTAGAGAAAGTACATTCTAACCTGGCTTGAAGTTGTATGCCCTGGGACATGGGAGCTAATATCTGAATGCAGTCTATCCTCCTGTCCTAAGAACTACCTATCATTATGGAAATATTTACAAACTCCTGGCTGAAACAATCTAGCCTGGGAGGCACCTACTCTTTACAATCCCCAGCCCCTGTAATCTGGTCCTGTGGTGCCTGGAGGCACCTACACTCTTGCCACCACCCTCCCCCCCCGCCCCCCACCACCCACATGATTTGTAACCTGTAATGATTATCCTGAGCCTACTTTCCCATGTCTGTAATTCCTACTCCCCCAATCTTTGTCTTTCTACCCAATATAAGCAGCTGGTGGGGTGCAGAGCAGATTTTTGTGGATGACCTGCTGCTCTCCCATACTGCCAGCAGTATTGGAATAAATGCTCATATGCAATTCAACCCTGTCTCTGCTGAATTGGCTCAAATAGTGACAGGAAGCCCTGACCCATTGATTGCCCGGTTTCACAATCAGGAGGACCCACATTTCACAGTGCAGTTGGTTTATGTAAAGATATTGTTGCTCACAAAGGTGCTAGCTCATGGGAACCTGTGGGAAGTTGGAACTTGATTTTGGAGCAAAGGTAGAGGCAGGTAGACAAGTATATAAAAATTAAGTTCAGCCAAAGTGTAAGTCATAAGATAAAAATAATTTTTTAAAATCTGTTTTCCCCCTAAGTATATAGTAATTACACTGAACATATGATAATATAGGGTAGGGAAAAATAAATTTACAGTTGTTCATATGGAAAAAATATAATAATTAACAAAATAATATAAGAATAAACTCTGTAGTCACAAATGTAAACCTACTTTTACCCCATCATGTAAATCTCAGTAGTATCATAGTAAAATATGTAGCACAGCCAGCCAGAAATCAAAATAAGACTAGATTCTTAAGAAGGATCTAGTATTCCATTACCTAAAATCTAAAAGCTAGGCTCTTGATGTACCAAATTTTGTTTAAGCAATACCCTTTAATTCATTTAAGTTGGTTTGAACAAAATCTTTTAAGTTGGGACATAGTGAGGATGATGAAATATTTCTTAGAAATAACTGAGCAAACTTGACTGAAACCTTTAAAAATATACACCATTAATAACTCAAGCTGTAGACAGTGTTCTCTAAATCTCTCTCATTCTTTTCCTCCATATCTGTTTCTTTTCAGTGGAATTCTGAAATCAATTTCTGTTTTTTCTCCTGCTTAATTGTTTACTGTTAACCAATATGACTAAAAAAAATAGATATCCCTTGTTCAATATAGATCCTCTTTTGTGTGGGTTTCTAAACAGTCTTTAATTTCTCTTCAACATGCTTCATAAAATGTTGGCTGCATGATTTACACATTAACTCCAGAATCCATTTTTTGTCTGTCTCTCTAAATGTGTATCTGTCTCGCTTACTCTTCCTTCCTACTAATGATCTCCTTGCTATTAAAGATATTGATTTTGCAGAAATGGTAAAAATTAAATTGATTTCCCATTGGGCCATGGCATGATTCTCCTCATGTAACACCATTAAATATCCCATGAGACCAATGTTGTTTTTAAAAAATATTTTATGCTATGATCCTATGCCTACACAATACCACATGGAGACCCTTTCCCTGATGGTAAAACCCCAGGATGAGCATTTCAATAGATCTGTGTGGAGATTTTCCCCCACTGGGACTGGAATGATATGAAGATAACCTGAAGGTTGAAAAGTTGGTGCCCATTTAAATAGATATCAATGTCTATTTTAAGGACATCTCTTTAAAGTTCAAGAGAGAAAGGTAAGAAGGAGGATCACAGCTATCCATTCACAGAACTCCTTTAACAAAAACAAGTCATGCTGCAAACTGGACCCACCAGCCTTAGGGGGAAGTTCAGTAATTCTGTTTTCTTACTCAAGAATGACTCAGGTTATTCCTTTTAGCCACATTTAGTACTTTCTTTGAGATGAACTCTTGTAGGTAACATTTTCTCAATCTCATTTCTTCCTTATTGATGTTTTAGTGTTCCTTACAGATTGGGAAGCCATGTAACATCAGTATAGCATGATCCTTGCCCTGGTTCTGCTTATACCAATTACATCTATGGGACTTGCACTTTACTAAACAGTGAGGAAGTCAGTGCCACAGATTAAGGATATAGTATGTATTTCTTACTCCTCGGGCTAATTATTGGATTTAAAAATGACATAAAAACAATTGCTAGTCAGTGATTAAAAAATGCTTTTCTTTCTCCCTTGCAAAATATTAGTGAGATAAACTTGGGGAAAGAATCAGGTATCAACTATATTTCTCTTTCACTGAAACTTTATTTTTTTATATTTATTGTTGAGAGTATTACAGATGTTCCTCCTCCTCTTTTCATCCCCATTGCCCTCCTTCATGCTGTTTCCACCCTACCCCAGGCCTTCACCACCCTATTGTCTGTGTCCATGGGCAATACATATATGCATATAAGTTCTTTGATTAATCTCTTCCTGCCCCCTTACCTCTGAAAATCACCTGTCTGTTCCATGCTTCCATGTCTCGATCCATTTTGTCAGTTTATTTTATTCATTAGATTCTACATATAAGTGAGATCATGTGATATTTGTCTTTCTCTGGCTGGCTTATTTCACTTAACATAATACTCTCTAGGTCCCTCTATGTTGTCTCAAAGGGTAATAGAGCCTTCTATTTTTTTCAACTGCATAGTATTCCATTGTGTAAAATACTACAGCTTTTTTATCCACTCATCTACTGTTGGGCACTTGGTCTATTTCCAGATTTTAGCTATTATAAATCACAATGCTATGAACATAGGGGTACATATATTCTTTCAACATCATTAATCATCAAAGAGATGCAAATGAAAATAACAATGAGGTACCACCTCACACCTGCCAGAATGGCAACCATCAATAGTCATTAGAGCATTAAACTTTAGATCATTACTTCCTAAATTGTTTCCATTTCCAAGCACATTCTCAAACAATAGTGATTATCATTGGATTATTATTTAAATTACAATACAAATAGCCATGAGTTAGCTTAAGAAGGTAATTTGAGTAAAGATCTATTTCTCCTTACTTCCAAATCACTAAAATGGTCAAAGGAATTTTTAAAAATAGGTAGAATGTACAATAAAGCCCAATTAAAGAAGAATGCCATTCATATTCTTGATACCTCAAGGAATTTTTGGAGGTGGATTAAAAGAAGGTATGGCTCAAATCTATCCTTCCTGTTAAAAAATGTCCAGCATTATAGCAATAAGTAAGAGATTCTGGCAAAATCCGATTAATAGACCTAACATAGGTGAAAGCTAACAGTGGGGAAGAAACATATTAGAGATAAAATGTGTTGTCATTATCCTTTTTAAAACTACAAATCTATAGCAAGGACCAGCAAACTTCTATAAAGGGCCAGCTAGTAAATATTTCAGGCTTTGCTGACCATGTGGTCTCTAGCAACCCCTCACCTCTGCCGTTGTAGCATGAAAGCTGCCAGAAATGATCTGTAAATGAATGAGTAAAGCTGTGTTCCAATACAATTTTATTATGGATATTGAGATTTGAAATTCATATAATGTTAATGTCATTTAAAAATTATGTTCCAACCATTTAAAATGTTCTCTCAGGTCATACAAAATATAGGTGACAGGCAAGATTTGGTTCACCTTTTGTAGTTTGCCAATCTCTGTCCTATAGCATGAGAAAGAAGTTCTTCTTCCTGGTGTTTGGAATAGCTCAGCAAGCACTGAGAAGGACATGGCAAGCAGCAGCACTAAGAGCAAGACCAGGGACAATTTCATGGTTTCCTTGGCATGGAGGCCTGGCCAAACGCAATGCTGGAAAAAATAGTCTACTTCACAATAGTTCCGCAAATGCAGATACTCACACATAGATTTTACAAATTATTTTGAAAAGCGGTCTATCAAAAACAAAAATTGACAAGACAAATATGCAAGTGTACAAGCTGTTTATAAAAGAACTAGAGGCCGGTGCATGAAATTCGTGCATGGGGTGTGTCCCTCAGCCCAGCCTGCATCCTCTCCAATCTGGGACCCCTCTCACAATCCAGGACTGCTGGCTCCCAAATGCTCGCCTGCCTGCCTTCCTGATTGCCCCTAACCGCTTCTGCCTGCCAGCCTGATCACCCCCTAACCACTCCCCTGCCAGCCTGATTGCCCCTAACTGCCCTCCCCTGCTGGCCTGGTCACCTCTAACTGCCATCCCCTGCCAGCCTGGTCACCCCTAACTGCCCTCCCCTGCCAGCCTGGTTGCCCCAAACTGCCCTCCCCTGCCAGCCTCATTGCCCCTAACTGCTTTCCCCTGCTGGTCTGGTTCCCCCCTCCAACATCCCTCCCCTGAAAGCCTGGGTGCCCCAAAACTGCCCTGCCCAGCAGGCCTGGGTCCCCCCAACTGCCCTCCCCTGCAGGCCTGGTCCCCCCCAACTGTTCTCCCCTGCAGGCCTGGATCCCCCCCAACTGCCCTTTCCTACAGGCTTGATCACCCCCAACTGCCCTCCCTTGCAGGCCTGGTCCCTCCCTACTGCCCTCCACTGCTGGCCTGATTGCCCACAACTGCCCTTCCTTGCAGGCCTGGTCCCTCCCTACTGCCCTCCCCTGCTGGCCATCTTGTGGCAGCCATCTTGTGTCCACATAGGGGCAGCCATCTTTGACCACATGGGAGCAACCATCTTGTGTGTTGGAGTGACAGACAATTTTCATATTACTCTTTTATTAGATAGGATAGAGGCCTGGTGCACAGGTGGGGGCTGGCTGGTTTGCCCTGAAGGGTGTCCCAGATCAGGGTGGGGGTTCCCTTGGGGCATGGGGCGGCCTGTGTGAGGGGCCTGTGGTGGTTTGCAGGCCGGCCATGCCCCCTGGTGACCCAAGCATAGGCTGGAAGCAGGTATCTGGAATTTATTTATCTTCTATAATTAAAACTTTGCAGCCTTGAGCGGAGGCCAGGGCAGGCCAGGGCGGGGGAAGCTTGGCTTCCTCCATCGCCGGGGGCAACCCAAGCCTCCTGCTTGCTCCAGCTCTATGGCTGCTGCCATCTTGGTTGGGTTACTTTGCATACTTGCTCCTGATTGGCTGGTGGGAGTGGCTTGTGGGTGTAGTGTAGGTTTTGTCAACTTGCATGTTTCTCTTTTATTAGATAGGATAAATAGAAAAGACCCATACATATATGAAAAGTTCCAAACATTAGAAATGAGAGTACATTAGAAAACCTTAGTGATATTTCTTTTACCTATCAAATTGATAAAAATTAAATAGAACTTTGGAATCTACAAAGGCTACTGGGGGCCTGATTACTCTCAGATCACTGGTGGCAGTGTATAGTGCCATAACCTTGTAAGAAGCCATTCTACCAAGATAAATTTATTCTACTGAAATAAACAGTGATATAACAAAAAACTATGTGTAAGGCTATGCATTATTGCAATACCATTTATTATGAAAAATGTTTGAATTAATTAAAAGTTCAATAGTAAAGGATTGGTTAAATATGGTACATTAATCTGCTAGAATTCTATGTGGCCAATAATATCATTCATAGTTTTTTACATGAGAAACTGTTTATAATTTATTCTAAGTGAAACAAGCAGGTTATAAAAATATATGTGTGTGGGTATGTAGTACATGGTGTGTAGTGAATGTGCAGATATGTTTATGAAACTAAGATTGTGTGGACATGTAGTAATAATTCACATTGGTGTTCTCTGTGTGTGAGGCTATCTTATAAATAGATAACTACAAAGATTATTGTTTTGCCCTGGCTGGTTTTGCTCAGTGGATAGAACATCAGCCTGGGGAAAAAAGGGTCCAGGGTTTGATTCCCAGTAGGGGGCATGGCGGAGGCAGCCGATCAATGATTCTGTCTCATCATTGATGTTTCCATCTCTCTCTCTCCCTCTACCTTCCTCTCTGAAATCAATAATTAAAAAAAAAGATTATTGTTTTGCATTTTAAGGAACATATATGCATAGCACATGGACACAGACCACAGTGTGGTGATGGCCAAAGGGGGGGAGAGGGTGGGGGCTGGGTGGAGGTGGGTAAATGGAGGGTAAATGGAGGACATCTGTAATAGTGTCAACAATAAATAAATAACAATAAGAAATTTGCCCTAGTGTATTTGGCTTAGTGTATAAAGCATCTGACTGCAGATGAAGGGTCCCAGGTTCGATTCCAGTCAAGGGCATGTACCTCAGCTGCAGGCTTGATCCCTGGTCCTGGTCAGGGCACGTGCAGGCTGCAACCAATTGATGTCTCTCTCTCACATCAATGTTTTTCTCTCTCTGTCTTTCCTCCTCCCTTCCACTCTCTCTAAAAATCAATGGAAAAATATCCTTGGGTAAGAATTAAAAAAAAAATGAAATGAAATAATATGGTATATTTCCTTTATAGTTGCTTTTTTATTTTTTCAAAATTAATCAGTGTTGATCTTTACTGCTGTATGGTATTTCATTGTATGAATGAGTATACTATACATATTATTGAGGACAGCACCCCCATGAACAGTATTGCACATGTCTTCTTATGTGAAAGAATTTGTCGAAGGTATATACCACTGAAGTACATTGATGAATTGCAAGGAAAAATCACGTTTCACTTTATTAGGTTATAGCAAAATGTATACAAAAAATCACAACTTCTATCACAAGTTATACTTATATAAGTATATTTCCACAGTTCTGAAAAATGCTCTGTCATTAAATAATTGAATATTGTTTCTTTTCTTTCTATTGTTTCTCTCTGGAACTCTGATCATCTATGTTAGACCTTTCCATATACCTTCTATGTATTTTAATCTCTTTTTTATATTTTTCTTTTTCTTCTTCTTCTTATTTTGTCTCACTGGGTCACATTTTGGATAATGTTCTTGGTTTTATCATCTCATCCAGTAATTATTTAGTCTATTTAATATAATCTGACTTTTAGCCATTCATTGAAGGTTTTAGTAATTACATTTTCCATTTCTATAAATTATTTTTGGTACTTTTTCCAAATATGCTTGGTTGTTTTCCCCCCAAGTTTCTTATCGCTTGCTCATATTTAAGCCTCTTTAAAATTTTTGAAAAAATATTAAGCATTATTATTTTATATAAACACTAGAGGCCTGGTGCACGAATTCATGCATGGATGGGGTCCCTCGGCCTGGCTGATGATTGGGGCCTATCAGGCCGGCCAGCCAGGGGGAGGGACCGCAGGAGGTTGGCCAGCTGCAGAAGGTTGGCTGTGGGAGCGCACTGACCACCAGGGCTGCATTGAGAGTCTGCCCCCTGGTAGTCAGTGCACATCATAGCGAATGGTCAACCCATTGTTCAGTCGACCAGTCATAAAGGTTGCTTAGGCTTTTATATATATAGATTGAATAATTCCAACACTGTATATGGAAGTATTACCATACACAGGCAGCTAGATAGATAAAACAAAAGAGAAAGGGAGCTAAAATGCCTACGCCTGACTGAGTCTAGAAGTCCCACTTAATCAGGTTTAAGCCTGGAAGCTACAGCTTCTCAGACACCAGGGGACAGACAGCCACATCATCTGCCCAAAGGGACTTAATCTCCTGGCAGGTAGGAAGGATGGATGTCCAAACTTCCCGGGACGGGCCCGTCTGCTGGGCTACCTGAGGGGAAAATTCCTTTGCTGAGGCATGTGCAATAAAAGCAAAGATATTGCAGGGAGGAACTTTGGGACATGCGCAGTAGGAGCCATAATGTCAATCATAAAAGGGAGGAGTCTAGCCTAGAAAAAGGATTGGATTGGATGATGGGGCCAGGCTTCAGAAAATCCAGAAAAGAGATTGCTTGTGGGGGGCAGCACAAGCCCAGGAAGAATAAGAACCAGATTAGATAGTTTCAAAGGTAACCTGCTTGTGCACAAAACCAAGGAAACATAGGATTAAACAGGGATCATGGGGAGGAGAGAAGCAATTGCTACTAGATCCCCAGGGCATATTATTTTTTTCACCCCAATAAATCTTGCCACTACGCTTGAACTTCTCCCAGGTGTGTGCCGTTGGAAATTTCTTTTTTGCTGGTACTACAAGAATCATTTTAGGTAGCAACAAAATTGGTATAGTTCTGATTTTTCTATTTGTTTTTTAGTGTTTACTTTCATCCTTAGTACTTTGTTTCCTTTTTGTGCTCCTTATATTTTCCTTAGAAAAAGTTTTCCTTAAAACTTTATCTGGGGGAGTAATTAGTGGCATTGATTGAAGCTTTATATTTTCTGAGAGGATTTGCATATGGTTCTTCTAATTTGTTTTAGTTCTCTACAACTCAGAATAAACTCAAATTAAATTATCTACATGAGGTGTTTTGTACTGCAGAGTAGCAAAAATTTGGACTGAAAAATTCATGTGAGGATTGGCTTTATTAGTATTCTCTGGAAAGATTTTCTTATTTTCTTAGGTTTATGAATTAAATCAGTAGACAAGTTTCCTTGCTCTTCTTTATTAGGAAGTGTATCTACTTTTCATTTTCCCTTCCACAGAGGGTGTAGTCCTTTGATAGTTTAGATTTATATGTGGACCTCCTATGAAATTTATAAATTTGCCTCCAGCCTGTATTAGTTTTCTCAGACTGCCATAACAAAATACCATAGGCTGGGTTTCTTAAGCAACAGAAATTTATTTCCTCATAGTCCTGGAGACTGGAAGTCTGAGATAAGGGCAACAACATGGTTGGTTTATAAGGAGAACTCTTCCTGGCTTGCAGATGGTGCCTTCTCACTGCATCCTCACATCCTGGAGAGAAACAGGTCCTTCTCCTTTTCCCTCTTCTGATAAGGCTATCAAACCCATTGGATTAGGGCTCCACCCTCATGAGCTCATTTAAGCTTACTTACCTTCTGAAAGTCCTGACTCCAAATATAGTCACATTGGGGATAGGGCTTCAACATAAGAATGTTAGGGGGACACACACAATTCAGTCCATAGAACACCCTGAACTTTAATCTCCCGATTCATATACATTGCACAATTATCAAAATGGAAACTTCTAGTCACCAAATATTACAGAAACCTTTATCCATGATGAAAGCTGTATTCAGCATAAAACATGCCTCACAATTTTCACTTTTCCTTCATGTTTGGCTCCTTCGAATTTCTGCATTTTTGGCAGCCCAGCGATCCATTTAAAGAACTTGATTTTTGATGAAATTCTTTATTACATTATGCCATACCTATCTTTTTTTGTAATTTTTGGAGATTTTGATTGTAGTGAATGTCTATGCCTAATTAACTTCAATATTTGTATCACCTATGCATCTGAGTTTTTCTTTTCCCACTTTTCTCTTGGTTTTCAAGCATAATGTCCTATTTCATGTCTACCATGTTTTCAAGGAATGCCAGATATTGTGTATAAGAAATTATAAAATATCCAAATGATGATTTTTTTCCAGAAGTAGTTCACCCTTTTGTGTACTGGGCAAATAAAGTAAGGAATGATCACCTAAATAATAGCTTAAAACTGGATTGCTGTTTTGGAAAACACAAACCTACCTCTGGTTGGCTTGTGTTCCTAGGGCATAGCTCCTTAGGACTTTCAGTGAAAACCCCGATGTGTTCACCAATGTCACTTCTCTTAGTGGATTCTAAATTCTGATCTTGGTTTTTGCAGCATGGAAAAACTGCCCCAAACTCCAGTTCACTTTTCAGGAACTTTCCACTTAGTCTCAGAATTCAGCAAATGTTTTAAGAGGAAAACTGGCTATGTGTTTCCCCACGAAAGTTCTGTTGGTCTCTCTGACCCTCATCAATGGCCTTTTACTCTTATTCTTAGCCTCTATTCTTAAACCAGAGTTGGGGAATATCCCAGATGAAAGAAAAAAAAAAAAGGAGAAGAAGCAAATGCATAATACCATCCCACCTCTCTGTGGTTTTTCCTTTCCATAATTTTGACCTCCCCCTCAAGACTTTAATACTTCAGTGGTTTTCTGATGCCTTTTTAAGAGCCAGTTTTTGTATTTATTTAGCTTTTAAAATTATTCTTAGTGAAAACATTTATTTGCTACAAGTAATTCAATTCTACATCAGTGTAGAAGTATCAAAAAATGCATTTAAAATATATTTATTCATATTTAATTCAACTTTTGAGTTGTCTTTATCAGAAAGGTTGTTCCAGGTAACCAGACTCATGTCAGAAATTGATACTGATAAGAGATTTTCTGAAGAGAATTACTCTTGTGCCTTATTATATGATCTAGAAGGACAGAGGCTGGCAGTAAACAAAACTCAGTTCAATAGAAATAAATGGTATTGGTGTTTAATCTGCCATCCTTTCACTTTTAATTTTTGACCTGAGCATAAAATATGTGTAAAGGTACATGAACTTAAGTGTAATGCTCAACTAATTATCATAAGCTGAACATACCCATGTTAGTACATCCCAAGTTATAAAGTAGAATGTTATCTGTACTCCAGAAGTCCCCACATGCCCTGGTGGAATTACTGGGCTGTATAAGGACTCCTCCCTCCTTTCTGAAGGTATTTACTACCTGGCTTCCTAAGCCATTACTGAGTAAATAATCCCACTAGGCATATAAGCCACAATTAATTTACTCATTGTACTCTTAATTAGGGACAATTATGAATAGTGTTTCTATAAACATTCTCACACTGACATTTTAAAGTGCCTATGAATTTCAGATTTATATGACTAGAGGCCTGGTGCATGACATTTGTGCACTGGGGAGGTGGGGGGTCCCTCACCCTGGCCTGCGCCCTCTTGCAGTCTGGGACCCCTCAGGGGATGTCTACCTGTTGGGACCCCAGGGGGATCGGGCCTAAGCGGGCAGTCAGACACCCCTCTTGCAGTCTGGTGCTCTCACAGTCCAGGACCCCTTGCTCCTCACTACCTGCCTGCAGCGGAGGTGGGAGAGGCTCCCGTTACTGTTGCTGTGCTCACCAGCCATGAGCCCGGCTTCTGGCTGAGCGGCGCTTCCCCTGTGGGAACACACTGACCACCAGAGGGCAGCTCCTGTGTTGAGCGTTTGCCCCCTGGTGGTCAGTGCGCGTCATAGCAACCAGTCGTTCCACCATTTGGTTTATTTGCATATTAGCCTTTTATGATATAGGATTAGTAATCGAATTGATGGGTCATCCTATATCATAAAAGGCTAATATGCAAATTGTCCCCTCAGGAGTTTGACTGATCAGGAGTTTGATTGCTTGCTCTGACGTGTGCTGACCAACAGGGGGTGGCGCAGAATGAAGGAAGGCCTGGGCCCGCAGCTGGCAGATGGGGGAGGGAGGCCCCAATCAGCCCTGATAGCTGGCCAGGCCTAGAGACCCTACCCATGCATGAATTTTGTACACCAGGCCTCTAGAATTGTTTATTTATGTTCAGTTTGAATAGGTAATGCCAGGTTTTCAAAATACTTGCATTAATTTATGGAGTCATAGACAGCGTATGAGAGTTCTACTTATTTCACAACTTGGGCAAATTTTGGTAGTATCAGTTTTTTCAATTTTAGTCAAATTGATGGGTGTGTAATGGAATCTCATTGAGGTACTAATTAGCATTTCACTGATTACTTTTCATAGGAGAGGAGCATTTGGATATCCTTTTTTGTGAAGTACCTCTTCAAGTCTCCTGCCTATTTTTCTATTGATTACCTATATTTATTATGCCTACAAGCCCTTCATCAGTTGCATGTAAGAATATAATCTTGACCATTAACAAAGTTGGCTATATTGTATACATAGTATATATATATATATATATATATATATATATATATATATATATCAACATAACTTTTTTGGTTTTAACTAGCTTTATTGCAGAATAATTTACATACAAAAATTCACCCACTTAAAAGGTACAATTTGATGAACTTTGACAATGTATATACTCATGTAACCACCAAAACAATTGAGATAAAATATTTCCATCAACCCATGTGTCCCTTCTCCTTCTATTTCCCACCTTCATCTGACCCTAGGCAATCACTGATTTTATGTCACTATAAAACAGATTTGTTTTTCTAGAGCTTTATATAAATGAAATCATAGTATATACTCTCGTGTCTGGTTTCTTCTGCTCAGCATAATATTTTTCTAAATATATTTTTATTGCTTTTAGAGAGAGGAAGGGAGAGGAATAGAGAGATAGAAACATCGATGAAAGAGAAACATCGATAGACTGCCTCCTGCATCCCCTCACTGGGGATGGAGCCTGCAACTCGGGCATGTACTCTGACTGGGAATTGAACCATGACCCCTGGTTCGTGGGCCAATGCTCAACCACTAAGCCACACTGACCAAATGTTTTTGAGATTCATCTATGTTGTTGCCTATGTCACAATTTATTACTTTTTATTGCTAAATACATGGTATTCTATTTTATGGATATACCATAATTTATTTATCTATTTGCCTCTCCATGAACTTTTTTGTTGTTTCCAGATTTAGGGTGATTAAGAATAAAGCTTCCATGAATATAAGTCTTTCTAGTAGATATGTTCATTTTTTCATGGGTAAATAAATAAGAGTGGAATTACTAGGTTATAAAATAACTATATGTTTGCTATGTTTTCTAAATGCTTCTTGTGGATAGAATATAAACTTTTAAAATTGTTGGATCCACTATATATAAATATCAGCCTGTTAATTTTGTTCTCATATTCTCTATTCTTATTGATTTTTATTACTTTGATCTATCAAATACTGACAGCTCTATCAAATACAGGAATGTTGACCCAGCAATGGCTCCTGTATATTCACATAGTCTTCTTGGCACCAACCACAAATAGCAGCCTTGCCAGCCCTAACACCCATCCTCACTTCCTGTGCATTGCTTGCACATGTAGTCCTGCCTGAGCCTAGGCCAGACCCCTCCTTTCTGGCTCAGCACAGAAAGCTATAAAAATACAGGTTCAAGGTCAATACTGGACAAGCAGCTACAAAGTCCAAAAGATGTACCCCAACATGTTAATTAGAAGCTGTGGAAAATAACATCTGAAGTCAAAATCTAAGCAGAAACTATTGCAAGGAATGTTGCAATAAATTATTAACTATTCTTTCAACAAATATCTCTTGAATTATTTTCTTTGGCAAGACACCAGGGGAGGATGTGATGCCCAAAGATAATTTAAACAATTCCCGAGTGCTGAATTTCAAGCTTCAGTAAATTGTATACATAGACTAATAGCAGCAGTGCTTTCTCTAATGAATAAAAACAGAGTATTTGCTTTCTTGTTTTAAAAAAGAATAAGAAAGAAAAAACACCGGAGTTATTTGCAGCTTCGCAGATGTAGTCTCAAGATTACATGGCACACATTATTTAACAGAATTAGAAAAATGTGATGGTCTCATCCATCCTGAATTGGCTGTTTTTTATAAGAGAATAATAAACAGTGATAATTGCAAAACTTGATGGAACAAAATAAATGAGGCTCCAAGAAACATTTTCAGTCTTCATTTTTTGCTATTGAAACAGCTTTGAGTAAGGGCCAGCTAATTTGTACCAGATCTAATGTCTGTTGACAAGCTTTAACAGGTGCTCTTATTTCTGCTTGAGTAGTTTTTCTGTAACTCATCTGCCTTAATTTCATTCTTGCTCCAAACCTCCAGAATCTTCTTGAAAGAAAGCTTTGATCATGCCACCCTTTGTCAAACCCATTGATAATCATTGTCTATAGGGCATAACTTATTTTTTATTTATTTTTTTCAGAGAGAGAGAGAGAAGGAGAGAGAGAGACATTGATTCGTTGCCTCCTGGGTGCCCCTAACAGGGATCGAGCCTGTAACCAGGGCATGCGCCCTGACTAGAAATCAAATTAGCAGCCTTTTGGTTCACCAAACGATGCCCAACCAGCTGAGCCACACTGGCCAGGGCTGTAGGGTATAACTTATTAACCGTCACCTCCACCCACCCTTATCTCACAGTCTGCCTCATTATGCATACTGTACTTTGACCACATATGACTAGACATTATCTTTCTGCACTACTTCCTCCACATATTCCCCATTCCTCTCCCATGCCTTTGCTCATTGCCATAGCCTGCATGGAATGTCCTGCCACCCATCTCAGATGTCACAAGTAATCATCAGGCCCATAATGAAGTTTGATATCAGTTCAGGTCAAAAGATATTTAAGGAGTGCCTAGACTTTAATCAAACTTGAATCAAAGTATGATAGGTCTGGAGATGTAAAGATGAAAGGATAGGATCACTTCCTTTTCTTGAGCTCAGTCTAGATGGAGAGACAGACATGGGCAGAGCCATCCTGACACTACCCCTCTCAATCCCCAGTACAGGGTGATGCAATGGCAAGGGGTTGTGGTGGCTCAGAAGAGGCTGGCCTTGCACAGCCTGAATGAAATGGTTGCTGGAAGAAAGGATCTGGGTTTGGTGTCATGTTAGAAGTCAGTTGTAGTAAGAATCTGTCCAGAGAGAGAAAAATGGCTGCGGAATAGACAGATGTGTTCCGAGCCTAGTCCCGGAGCAGAAAGAAAGAACAGCTGAGGGTCGCACTAGGAGTGTTTGTTGGCAAGTTGGGGGACAGCTGAACTCCAGAAGAAGGTGGGAGACTGCTAGACGGGGTTCCCCTGACCTGGCAGCTCCCACTGCGGCTGGGTCCCCTCCCGGAGCTGCAGGCTTGGACTCGGAGCCTCCGCCATCTGGAACCAGAAAGTGGAGCTTATCGGAAGCCTGAGAATCCACAGCTGCGGCACCCACGGAACAGCTGCGAGCCCCAGAACAACGCTCCCCAATTGGCGCAAACACACGGGTTCAGAGGAGCTCTACACTCCACCACGGAAAGGTCAGATTTCACCTGGGATAAGGTGAGGTCTCTGGTCCCAGCGCGAGAGAGGAACACGTGTTTTGCGGGAGCTGGAGGACCAGGGAAGTCTGTGCCTAGAAAAATCCGTGGCTGTTGGGGCTGGCGCGATCTGTGATTGTGGAAGGGGGTCCTCAGAGCTGCTAACAGAAGGGCTCTCTAAAAAGCAACCCATTTTGATCTGAAGTGCAGGGACACCCTAAGAATTTCAGGGGTGTGCTAGACTTACGTGCAGCCCCGGAGTGCGCACACTTGGGCTTTTTCCTCTTGAAATTCTTGCTTCTGATTACTAAGCCCAATACATAGGATCACCCAGTTGGGGACACCCTGGGAGACTGCAGGGGAAAGTTGTTTTTCTGGAACCTGGGAATCGGAGCGGGGAGTGACCATCGGAGAGCCAGCTCTGAGGCAGCCCACTCCCACAAACTGGTAGTGAGTGCCACAGGGAAAGAAGGCTCTAACACTCCCTAGAGAGGCCATAGATAAACCCGGAAGTCAATCCAGAAACACTGCCACCCAGGGGCTGAATCACAAATTGACTCTTGTGTAATCAAAAATAAAGGAATATGAATTAAGACACACCGCCTGCTTAAAATCAGGACTGGCTTACATCACTGAAGAGCAGTGGAGCACAGGGAACTGCAATACTGTCCGGACTGAGAAACAGGCGTGCCAAACAGAACAACAGAGGAAGTGAATGACCTTCACTACTCCACATTTTATTTTTATTTTTTATTTTTTTATTTTCATTTTTTGCATCTTTTACTCAAGAAACTAATTTTTTTCTCTTTTTTCCTCACTTGATTTTACCTTTTTAATTATTACATTCTTATTTTCAATCCGTATTATTACTACTGCTATTTTATCTTTTTTTTTTTAAGTGTCATTTTTATTTTCTCTTCATTTTGTTTTGGGATTAATGTTCTACATTCTATTTTTATCTTTCCTTTAGCATCATTTTACTCTATCTCAACTCTACCTTTATGCCATCACTCTCTTCCTCACTTTTCCCTTTTCGGTGTCCTGTTTATCTTACCCCTTTCCTGCTTTAGATTTTCCCTATTCTTTCTGTTTATCCCCTGTTAAAATTTCACCCTACTTATATATCTAATCTCCATTCCCCTGCTCCAAGTCCATACACACCTCTCTCTTCGCTGTCTTAACTATCCAAAAAATTGTTTTTCTCTCTGTCCTTTTGTTGTTGTTCACTTAATGTAGATTATATCGAATTTTTATGCTTTTTTGTGAGATTGTTTTGCTTATTCTTCTTTTGTTTATTTTTTTGTTTGTTTAATGCTTCTGTTTTCCCTTGCCTCACTCAATATTAGTTGGTGTTGTAGTTTGTATTAATCCCCAGGTACTTGTTGCTGGCATTTGCTGGGATAAGTGATTGTTCTATTGGAGTTTTATCCCCAATATATATAGTCTATTTCCCTTTCTCTCTTAGTCTCTTTCTTGTCTCTCTTACTTTTTTTTTCTTCTTTTTTTCCCTTTTCCCAATTTCATTTTGACACTCCTTTCTTCTTCTTCTTCTTTCTTTCTTTTTCCTCTTCTTCTTTCTCTCCTATCCCCTAATTTGCCTTTCTCTGGTGGTCACCTTTATTGGAGGTTATTAATATTGTGAATACATTTCTGTTCAGTGCCTTGTGTGTTGTACCTGGTAGTGCTGTATTTTGTGCCTTTAAATCAACGCAGGAGAGAGAGAACTACATAACCAGACACCCAGAGAAGAGAGACCATGGGGAGACAAAGACACAGCCCGCATATGAAAGAAAAGCAGGCATCACCAGAAAAGGAAGTAAACGAAATGGAGGCAAGCAACCTTCCAGAAAAAGAATTCAGAGAAATGGTCATAAGGTGGCTGAAAAGAATGGAAGACAAATTCGACAATATGAGCAAGAACCAAGAGGAAATGAAGAAGAACCAAGAAGAAATGAAAAATGACATTGCCGCTGTAAAGAACTCAATAGAAAGCATCAAGAGTAGACTAGAAGAAGCAGAGGACCGCATCAGTGAGCTAGAATAAAAGATGGGAAAAAATTCCCAAGTAGAGCAACTTCTAGAAAAAAAAATTAAAAGGCAGGAGGAGAGCCTAAGGGAACTTTGGGACAACACGAAACAAAACAACATCCGCATAATAGGGGTTCCAGAAGGAAAGGAAGCTGAGCAAGGAATAGAAAACCTCTTTGAAGTAATAATGACAGAAAATTTCCCTGATATAGAGAAGAAAAAACCCACACAAATCCAAGAAGCTCACAGAGTCCCAAGCAAAATGAACCCCAAAAGACCGACGCCAAGGCACATTATAATTAAACTGGCAAACACCAACGACAAAGTAAGAATCTTAAAAGCAGCAAGAGAGAGACAGAAAGTTACATACAAAGGAACCCCCATCAGACTAGCAACTGATTTCTCAACAGAAACTCATCAGGCCAGAAGGGAATGGAATGAAATAAACAAAGTCATGCAAAGGAAGGGTCTGAATCCAAGAATACTGTACCTAGCAAGGCTATCAATCAAAATTGAAGGTGAAATCAGGAGCTTCACAGACAAAAAAGGACTAAGGGAATTTATCACCACCAAACCAGCAATGCAAGAAATGCTAAAGGGTCTGCTGTAAAAAAAAAAAAAAAAAAAAAAAAAAAAAAAAAAAAAAAAAGAAATAGGAAGCAAAGAAGGAACACAGGTGTAAAGAATAGGAATGGCGACAAATAAGTACCTATCAATAATAACTTTAAATGTAAATGGATTAAATGCCCCAATCAAAAGACATAGGGTAATGGATTGGATAAGAAAACATGACCCATACATCTGCTGTCTACAAGAAACCCACCTCAGAAAAAAAGACGCACACAGACTGAGGGTGAAGGGATGGAAAAAGGTTTTCCAGGCAAATGGAACTGAAAAAAAAGCTGGGGTAGCAATACTTATATCTGACAAATTAGATCTCAAACTGAAGGACATAACAAGAGATAAGGAAGGCCACTTCATAATACTAAAGGGAGCAATCCAACAAGAAGAAATAACTCTGGTAAACATATATGCACCCAATACAGGAGCACCCAAATACATAAAAAAACTCCTGGAGAATATCAAGGGAGAGATTGACAGCAATACAATCATAGTAGGAGACTTTAATACCCCACTATCACCATTGGACAAATCCTCTAAACAAAAAATCAGCAAAGAAACATCAATCCTAAATGACTCACTAGACCAGATGGAATTAATTGACATCTTCAAACATTTCACCCCAAAGCCACAGAATATACATTCTTCTCAAGTGCACATGGGTCATTTTCAAAGATAGACCATATGTTGGGACATAGGCAAAGTCTCTTCAAATTCAAGAAGATAGAAATCATATCAAGCATCTTCTCAGACCACAGTGGCATAAAACTGGAAATCAACTACAATAAAAACACCCAAGGAAATCAAACACATGGAGACTAAACAGCATGCTATTAAACCATGACTGGGTTACCAGAGAGATCAAAGAAGAAATAAAAAACATCATGGCAACAAATGACAATGAAAACACTACAATCCAAAATCTATGGGACACAGCGAAAGCAGTCTTGAGAGGGAAGTTCATAGCTCTACAAGCCTACTGCAAAAAACAAGAAACAATGTTAATAAATTACCTAACCCAACAACTCAAAGAGTTAGAAAAAGAGCAACAAGAAAAGCCCAGTGTAAGCAGAAGGAAGGAAATAATAAAGATCAGAGCAGAGATAAACGACATAGAGACCAAAGAAACAATACAAAAGATCAACAAAACCAAGAGCTGGTTCTTTGAAAGGATAAACAAGATTGATGAACCTCTAGCCAGGCTCACCAAGAAGCAAAGAGAGAGGACCCAAATAAACAAAATCAGAAATGAAAGAGGTGAAATAACCACAGATCCCGCTGAAATACAAAGGATTGTTAAAAAATACTATGAACAACTCTATTCCAACAAACTGGACAACCTGGAGGAAATGGACATATTCCTAGAAAAATATAACCTTCCTAAACTCAATCAAGAAGAATCTAAACAGCTCAATATGCCAGTAACTATGGAAAAAATTGAAGCAGTCATCAAAGAGCTTCCGGCAAACAAAAGCCCGGGGCCAGACGGCTTCACAGGAGAGTTTTACCAAACATTCAAGGAAGAACTAAAACCTGTCCTCCTCAGACTATTCCAAAAATTCAAGAGGAAGCAACACTTCCAAGCTCCTTCTATGAAGCCAGCATCACCCTAATACCAAAACCAGATAAAGACAACACAATGAAGGAGAATTACAGGCCAATATCCCTCATGAATGTAGATGCCAAAATCCTCAACAAAATTCTAGCAAATCGGATCCAGCAGTACATCAGAAAGATCATACACCATGACCAAGTAGGGTTTATCCCAGGAATGCAAGGATGGTACAATATCCGAAAATCAATAAATGTGATACATCACATAAACAAATTGAAAGATAAAAATCACATAGTCATATCAATTGATGCAGAAAAAGCATTTGACAAAATCCAACACCCTTTCTTGATAAAAACTCCCAACAAGGTGGGAATAGAAGGATCATACCTCAACATAATAAAAGCTATATATGATAAACCCACAGCTAACATCATACTCAATGGGCAAAAACTAAAACCATTTTCCCTAAGAACAGGAACAAGACAAGGATGCCCACTCTCACCACTCCTGTTTGACATAGTACTGGAAGTATTAGCCATTGCAATTAGACAAGAAGAAGAAATAAAAGGCATCCAAATTGGAAAAGAAGAAGTAAAGCTGTCCTTATTTGCAGATGACATGATATTGTACATAAAAAACCCGAAAGACTCCATCAAAAAACTAACAGACTTAATAAATGAATTCGGCAAGGTAGCAGGATACAAAATTAACGCCAAGAAATCTATGGCATTTCTATACAGCAACAGTGAACTTTCAGAAAGAGAGACTAAAAAAGCAATCCCATTTTCCATCGCACCAAAAAAATTAAGATACTTAGGAATAAACCTAACCAAGGAGGTAAAAGACCTATATGCGGAAAACTACAGGACACTGATAAAAGAGATAGAGGAAGATGTAAACAGATGGAAGAACATACCATGTTCATGGATTGGTAGAATCAACATCATCAAAATGTCCATACTACCCAAAGCAATCTATAGATTCAATGCACTCCCCATTAAAATACCAACAGCATATTTCACAGACCTAGAAAGAACTCTCCAAAAATTCATCTGGAATAAAAAAAGACCCCGAATAGCCACAGCAATCCTGCGAAAGAAGAATAAACTAGGAGGGATCTCAATACCAGATTTCAAGCTGTATTACAAAGCCACTGTCCTCAAAACAGCCTGGTACTGGCACAAGAACAGACATATAGATCAATGGAATAGAATAGAGAATCCAGATATCTACCCAAACCAATATGCGCAATTAATATTTGACAAAGGAGGCATGAGCATACAATGGAGTCAAGACAGTCTCTTCAATAAATGGTGTTGGGAAAATTGGACAGATACATGCAAAAAAATGAAACTAGATCACCAACTTACACCATACACAAAAATAAACTCAAAATGGATACAGGACTTAAATATAAGACGGGAAACCATAAAAATACTAGAGGAATCCACAGGCAGCAAAATCTCAGACATATGCCAAAAGAACTTTTTCAGTGATACTGCCCCTAGGGCAATGGAAGCCAAAGAGAAAATAAACAAATGGGACTACATCAAAATAAAAAGCTTTTGCACAGCAAAAGAAACCATCAACAAAACAACAAGAAACCCCACTGTATGGGAGAACATATTTGCAAATGGTATCACTGATAAAGGTTTAATTTCCAACATCTACAGGCAGCTTATACAACTTAATAAAAGGAAGATAAATGATCCAATAAAAAAATGGGCAACGGACCTAAATAGAATCTTTTTGAAAGAAGACAGAAGGAAGGCCAAGAGACACATGAAAACATGCTCAAAGTCACTAATTATCCGAGAGATGCAAATCAAAATGACAATGCGGTACCATCTCACACCTGTCAGAATGGCTATCATCAACAAATCAACAAACGACAAGTGCTGGCGAGGATGCGGAGAAAAAGGAACCCTCGTGCACTGCTGGTGGGAATGCAGACTGGTGCAGCCACTGTGGAGAACAGTATGGAGTTTCCTCAAAAAACTGAAAATGGAACTCCCATTTGACCCAGTAATCCCACTTTTAGGAATATATCCTAAGAAACCAGAAACACCAGTCAGAAAGGATATATGCACCCCTATGTTCATAGCAGCACAATTTACAATAGCTAAAATTTGGAAACAGCCTAGGTGCCCGTCAGCAGATGACTGTATCAGAAACCTATGGTACATCTACACAATGGAATACTATGCTGCCATAAAAAAGAAGGAATTACTACCATTTGTAGGCACCTGGATGGAATTAGAGAACATTATGCTAAGTGAAATAAGCCAGTCAATGAAAGAAAAATACCACATGATCTCACTCATTTGGGGATAATGAAAAACATTATAAACTGATGAACAAAAAGATAGTTACAGAGGCAGTAAAGCATCAAACAGACTGTCTAATTACAGCGGTAAGGTTAGGGAGAGGTGGGGGAAATAAGAGATCAACCGAAGGACTTGTATACATGCATATAAGAGTAACCAACGGATGCAAAACATTGGGGGGTGAGGGCATGTATTGGAGTGGGGTGGGGGGGTAATGGTAAGATATGTACACATATAATACCTTAATAAAATTTTGAAAAGAAAAAAAAAAAAGAAGAAGTCAGTTGTAGTACAGAAAGTGGGGAGGACAAAGGGTTGCATGATCAAAGCTTTCTTTTGAAAAGAGTCTGAAAGTTTGGAGCGAAAATGGAATTAGGCAAGAGGAACAAGAGGAAAGGTTGGAATCTTCTATGATACCTCTTCAACTTCCCCTCATTTCAGAACTTAACTCTTTCTTTTCAGTTCCATAATTATATATTTTTTGGTCATTGGTGTTGCACCAGTACAATACTGATGGTATTCAGCTTATATTTTAGTTACTTGATTGTAATTATCATTCATCAAGTGCCCACTAAGTTCCACACCCTGTTCAAAATTATGCCAAAAGCTGTCTCATTTAATTTTCTCTACAACCTTATGGGATGCACACCATCATACTCAAGAGCTCAGAAGATAAACTACCTGAGGTTGCATAGCTATTCTACTGTGTGTATCTATTAACTGGAGTGCTTGATAAATAGTTTTCAGGGTTCTGCATGCAGAGATTTTCTAAAAAATATATTTTTATTTATTTCAGAGAGGAAAGGAGAGGAAGAGAGAGATAGAAACATCAATGACAAGAGGGAATCATTGATTGGCTGCCTCCTACATGTTGGACTGAGCCCACAACCGAGGCATGTGCCCTTGACCAGAATTGAACCTGGGACTCTTCAGTCCACTGAGCCAAACCAGCTAGGGCTGCATGCAGAGATTTTGATGTGGTAGTTTTCTACTGAGACTCCTATATTTTGTCAAATCAAGGGATTGGGAACCATACGTGGAGGAACACTGAACAAAGAAGGAAAGGATCTGGGACTTTTACCCACACCTTTCAGCATTCAGAACTTGTGTCTAGACTTGCCTGGCCTTGAAGGGGAGCAACACATTACTTATTGTTATGTCTTACAAAGTCAATTGATAACGGAGCCTTGCATGTCCTAATCAAAAGTAGTTTGGCTCACTGCTGGGATTAAAGTGGAGATTCCCAGCTTTTAAAAAGAAGGCAGCTTTATTTACTTCTTGCTAATTCATATTTATGTTAATAACAGAGTTTTATGATTAATTGTATGTGTCAACTTGACTGGGCCACAGGGTGCCCAGCTATTTAGTTAAACACTATTTCTGGGTGTGTCTGTGAGGGTGTTTCCAGCTGGGATTAGCATTTGAATTGGTAGATTAAATAGAGCAGATAGTCCTCTCCAGTGTGCTTGGGCATCATCCAATCCTTTGAGGACCTAAATAGAATAAGAACACAGAGAAACAGAGAAAATAATTCTCTCTCTCTCCCTCTCTCTCTCTCTCTCTCTCTCTCTCTCTCTCTCTCTCTCTCTCTCTCTCTCTCTCTTTCTCTCTCTCTCTCTCATACTGAGCTGGGACATCTGTCTTTTCCTGTTCTCAGCCTGAAATTTTCAGAACTTTCAGCCTGAAACTTTCATCATCAGTGCTTATGGTTCTCACCCCGGTCTCTACAACTTGCAGACAATAGGTCATGTGATTTCTGAGCCTTCATAATAGTATGGGAGAGAGAGATATAAACATCAATGATGAGAATTATTGATCGGCTGCCTCCTGCACACCCCACATAGGGGATTGAGACACAACGGGTGCATGTGCCCTGACTGGGAATCAAACCATGACCTCCTCCTTTATAGTTCAATGCTCAACCACTGAACAACACTGGCCAGGCTGAATCAATTCTTTATAATAAATCTCCTTATGATATGTAGATATAGAAGAAGAGATATGGATATATATGAATATGTACTGTATATCCTATATAGGACATCTGGATATATCCTATTGGTTCTGTTTCTCTAGAGAAGCCTGACTAATACACAGAGTGAAAAAATTTTATGAGTCTGTATTTTTTACAAACTGGATTTCACAAAATTACTATCCCCCCTTCTATGCGGTCAATAACTTTCTACAAACATTTCTAATTCACTTGTCCTACTCAATTATGATTTTTCTAAAACACAAATGTGGTCATGTCATTCCACTGTTTAAACCTCTACTATAACTTATTACCACTAAGAGAAAAATGACCACCGCACATAGCCTGAGGTCTAATGCCATTTGAAAGAGCTCATTCCTCACCAGCCTTTGCGATCAATATCCTCACCTTTGCACCCTCTGTATAAGCCACTCCAAACTACCTTTGGTTTATCAAATTGCAAAACTGCCTCTTGCCTCTTTGTAGTACCCTCTGCCTGGGAAGCCCTCCCCAGCTTTAATCAGCTCACAAATTCCCACTCTTCCTTTAAGACCTAACCCAAATATTTCTTCCTCTGTGCCTAAATCACTGTTTGGTTCCATATGTCTAGGATAGCATATTTTGTTCATAAGCTTGTCTTCTTCATTAGACTGAGCATCTTGAGAGCTGAGACTGAGTCTGCATCCTTTCTATGATGTCAGTGCCTGGCATGAAAGGGTTCAGCTGCTTTTTGTTGAGTAAATTAATAGGTGAGTGAAGGAATGAGTCAAGAAATGAAAGATTGGTTGGATGAATGAAGTCATGTGTCTTTATTTCCCATCTCACATTCAATCCATCAGGAAATTTGTTGGCTTTACCTTTAAAATATTTCCAGAACCTGATTATTTCTCACCACTTTCACTGCTACCAATTTGGTCCAAGCCACCCTGGCCCCTGGCCAAGATTTCTCTACTAGCTTCTTAATGCTTCTTGGTGCTTTGATCCTTGGTGGTCTCTAAAGTCTAGTTCTAACATGGAAGCTAGACTTATCCTTTAAAAATATAAATCAGATCAAAACCCTCCTTTGGCTTCCATTTCATGCAGAATGAAAGCCCTAGTCCTTTCAGTGGCTTACAAAGCGTTATATCATCTATCACCTTCCTTTTCAGTCTCCTACCACCTTCTTACTTTCTAATTTCATTTCCTACCACTGTTCACCTTGCTCACTCCACTCCAACCACCTTGGCCTCCTTGCTGTTATTCAAATATACCAGGCTTGCTATTGTCTTGGTGCCTTTTCATTGACAATTTCCACTGCCTGGAATGTTCTTCAGTCCTTGTCAGCATGGCCCATGCCTCACAGCCTTTTCAAGTCTTTGCTCAAATGGCACCTTTTCAATGAACCCAACCTTGACTTCCTTAATCAATATTGTTGTCCCAATCGTTGTTTTGTCTTGATTCTATAGCATTTATTATCATCTAACATACTCTATTACCATAAGTGGCTAATATAGTTTAATTATTAATGATATTTATTATTTATTGTATTATTCTATTAGAATGCAAGACTTGTTCTGAGTGATATATTCTAATCGACTGAACAGTGCCTGGAATATAGTAGATGCTTAACAAATATGTTTTGAATAACTAAATGAATGTGTAACTACTCTAAGAAATAAGCTGCTAAGTGTCCTAAACTTGTCAGACTTCATCATTGAATCTCTAGTCCCAAATACAGTGCCTGCCACTTAGTAGGAGCTTAGTAAATGCTTATTGAATGAATGGATATATATGAATTGAATTTTAATGGATTACATTCAAGGGAGGAAAAAAAAAGCATGTCAGCTAATAATCAGTTTAGTTTATTTAAAACCTCTTGGTGTTTATTTTAGTAAAAACCTTCTTGGATTTCTAACATGAAAATAGGATGTCATTGAGGCCTCTGTGGTTTTAGTGGCTATGACCTTTACCATCATTCTCAGATGGGAGGGGGAGTGTGCATGGAGAACCTTAATTAATCTAACCCTTAGGCCAGAGTGATGTGCTGACAAAAAAAATCAGGAAACCTTACAGACCAGCTTCCCTAAAATAACCTTGCAATTGTTCCTAAGTACACCAAAACTCTAATTTGGGCCATTTTCGGCTCCTCTCAATTGACTCAGAGTGCTTTTAGCTAACATCAAATGCTTAACAAATCTGATAGTTTCCCACGAGAACCTTCCATTAAGTTTGCTTTCTGCCGAGTTACAGAAAAGGAAAGTTTGTGTTTTACAAATATAGAAAATAATTTTAACTGTACTCCACTTTTGCAGACTCATGGGTAAATTTTCCAATCAAGCACCAGTCTATGTGATCTGATTTTTGATCAAAATATAATGTCTACCAGGTGGGCTATTTTGGGCTCAATCTTTGCCAGGTGGTGCAAAATAATGACAAATGATCATAATGCCTCTATATAAATGATTACGGGTCACTCTGCTTGACCTGTGGTTCAAACCAACCTTTGTAGAAACCCATTTCCAAACTACACCCACTGCTGTGATTGAAGGTGGGTATTTTCAAAATTGCTTGGCTCGGCAAACTTGCTGCTCTGGAATTACTTTGAATTGTGGCTTGACTGACAAGCTTTAGAACGGGGATTTGATATCAGAATAAATAAATAGGTCCACCAGTTTCATGCATGATCTCTAAAGCTTGGCTTTTTTTCTTTTTTTGAGTACTAGTGGATACATAATTATAAGTGTCCTTCTATAAGACATACTAATTTTAACCCCTGGGAAATATGGTTAAAAACATTTTATCTTTATATCCATTCTACAAAGTTGTATCTAATATAAGGTCATTACTTATAGGCAGTTAAGAATAAATAGATAAATTAAACATTTCTTTTAGAACATTAAAGGAAATTACTCACTGTTTAAAATAGATATGATTCTTTTCAAGATTATATAATAGATTTTTTTTCCTTTGGTTTATAGAAAGTTCAGAGATGTTCTTAATTGTGACAATTATCTATTAGTGTAAGTTTTCCCTTTGCCTTTATGCCTTTTGATATTCTGTTTCTGTTTTAATAGCTTAATATTTTTTAAATCATATTGTCTTTTAGTTTCAAACTATTTTTGGAAGTAAATTGGGTATATAGTACAATAACCAAAATCAATACATTATAAGCTATGTACTTTTCCAGTTGAATTTCCTACTAGGAAAATGTAAGAAAATCATTGCCCTCATAACTAAAACTATATTTTGTGCATATATTTAATATGATAAGTACAAAAGAAAAAAAATTTAATAAGCATTTA
Source organism: Plecotus auritus (assembly GCF_963455305.1). Classification (NCBI taxonomy): domain Eukaryota; kingdom Metazoa; phylum Chordata; class Mammalia; order Chiroptera; family Vespertilionidae; genus Plecotus; species Plecotus auritus. Next base: position 39,694,699 of record NC_137771.1, on the reverse strand, counting down.
TTCCATGCCTTCTTCATGCAATGCACTGTGCTAAATGATAGGTTAAGAACTGATAAAGGCAAGTCTAGATTAGGAAATAGACAATGTAGTAGTGATTCCATTTATACTAGTATGCAATATCCAGAGTCAGCAAATCCATAGGGACAGAAAGCAAATTGCCAGGAGTTGAGGGGAGAGGGAATAGGGAGTGACTGCTTAATGGGTAGGGAGTTTCCTTTTGGGGTGATAAAATTTTCTGGAACTAAATAGTGGTGATGGTTGCACAACATTGTAAATGCTAGTGAGGAGAACTGATTCACTCATTTATTTAAAAAAAAAACAGTGTTTATTGACCACTTACTATGTGTCAGTTTCTGATTAGGTACTGGGGACAAAATGCTAAGCAAAAACAGAAATTATTCTCTCATGGACTAAGTTTGGTAGGAAGACAGAAAATTAACAAATATTTTTTTAAAACGTTAGCTACAGATAAATCCTATGGAGGAAAGAAAATGTAAAGCCAAGAAAGCTGGTCTAATCGAAGGTTTTGGACAAAAGTCAGGGAAGATTGCCCAGAGGAAGGAACCATTGATCTGAGCTTTGCAGGATGAACAGAACCTAGAAGGGAACAGAGATGGAGGGTTGGGAAGGACTAGAGCTGCCCAGTAAGGAGAATTAGCATGTGCAAAGGATGGATGGGAAAGAATAAAGAGAAAGTGGTTTGAGATAAGTGTTGAGGAAAAATTAGGGACTAAATAATATAGAGCACGTGGTAAATGTAGAGACAGTGTAAAGAAAGTTTTGAAGAGAAATGAGACAGAACTTGGTAATGGATTGCACCTAGGATTATAGGGAAGGAGAGAGGGAGAGAAGTGGAGAGAGAGGTGGGGGAGAGAGAGAGAGAGAGAAAGGGGACCTGTCCCTCAACTTTCTGATGTGCAAATCTGGGTGATGGACAGTGCCACTCTGAGACAGAAAGCACTCCAAAGGCACCTTTTGGAGATAAAAGATGATGTAGAAAAAAGCACTTGACAGTAGAAGTGTGTCACATAGACTCAAATGGTAATCCTAATATAGCTTTTCCTCAATGATTCTTGCCGAAGAACATTTCCTATGCTCTTTGAAGTTGTAATTAATAGTCCAGGTTGCAATGACAGCTACATATTTTTGTAACTCATTAATAGTCCAGGCTGTAATGGCAGCTACATAGTTTTGTAATAATTAAAATATATATTAATTGTCTATGATGATTAATATAAATATATATTAATTATCCATGATAATTATTACAAAGACCAGAAAAGGAAATAACTTTCACAGTGTATGATTCAATGTTATTGGCTGCTGTGAACCATTTTCAGCCATTTTGTGTGCTACAGGCATCAAATGTCCTAGAGTTGGGGAGCCACTGTGCTATACCCCACCACTTCTATTAATCAAGATATCTATTTTTTTGGAATTACTATTTTTTTAAAAAATATATATTTTATTGATTTTTTACAGAGAGGAATGGAAAGGGATAGAGCGTTAGAAACATCAATGAGAGAGAAACATTGATCAGCTGCCTCCTGCATACCTCCTACTGGGGATGTGCCTGCAACCAAGGTACATGCCCTTGACTGGAATCGAACCTGGGACCCTTGAGTCTGTAAGCCAATGCTCTTTCCACTGAGCCAAACCGGTTAAGGCAGGAATTACTCTTGATATGGATCCAACCAACATTTATGTTCAAGATCATGGTGTCCAGAGAGCATAGAGCAGATAAAATAGCCTTTTAAAATGAATTATTCTGAATAGGGTCTAATACAGCCTCCCACTGGCCATGCAAACATACAAGAGAAAGGATTAGGATAGTGAAACCTCAGTCATTCCAGCTTTTTATGAAATTTACTTTAAAATGGAATATTTTCAAAGCTGATTTTAAAAAGTAAGCATTCACCACATGACTATAAATGAAATCATATGCCTTCAGAACTCCTTAGACAATCACTGCCCTGAGTCCAGGAGGATGAGTCCATAAAGACAGGTCAAAGCTCCAAGCAAGAAGAGGCACTTTGACCTGATTGAAGAAAGGAAGAAACAAACCTACAGTACTTGGCATTCAATGAAGGGAGAAGGGGAGGCACATGCCTTTTTTTGGGAAAGAACAGATGGAAGGAAAATTAAGCAAAGTTGAAAAACATCATTGTGGTTGTTGCACAGAAACCAGCAAAGCTATGGTTTCTTTGGAGCCAGAGATTTGAAAGGTAAGGAAAATAGAGATCACATTACAAGGTACTCAAAGCTTTAATATGCCAAGCAATGATTCTAATGAAGGTCTGGCTAATTCCCTCTCTGTCTCAGAGATGAGCAAGGGAACTGAGAGGCATCTAAACCTATAATGGCAAGTATTAACCCAGTCTGAATGATTTACTGTTACCATATTTGGGCCAACTTTGAGTGCAGGAGAGGGGAAAAAAATGAAGAAAAACAAAGCTTACCCATAAAAAGAAATCGTAGAACTTCATGTCCCAACAAGTGAGTAAAAATGTTAACATTGTGTTTTTATGGCCTAATAAATGTCTTTCATAAAAATTGCTGAAAACACACTCCCTAGATCTCTTTATTAGGTTGGAAAAGAGATATTGATCAGGAGGAGATGGTCAAGAAAGAGAGTTAGAGGGAAACCAGGTCTAAGGCTACATAAAAAATACATGAACTGCCTTTTTAAACTTCATAATCCAGTAACATAGGTATTTTTATACATGTGATGGAAATGAGACTAGAGCATTTAGATAACTTCTCTGAAGACACTCAGCTGAAGATGTTGAAATCAGGACTTAAAACCTGCCTGAATCTAAAGACTTACCTCTTTCAAGCAAACCTCCAAGCTTTCTCTAACTACTTACAACAGCTCAATTGAAATGGTGCATTTACTACTTATATTACATTTAAAATATTATGGATTCACAAAACAACTGTGTGGGGAAGGAACAATAGTGATTTTGACAACCATTGTTAGGACATTGCAAAATTCTATGGGCAGTAACATAATGGTCCTACCTACTTTACAGATGACAAAAATTACATGTCTTGCCCTAGATGATATGATTAACAAGTGATAGTTCTAGTCCTCTATTTCACATCTCATGTGGTGTTTTCCAGTTACAGTAACTTTTGGCTATGAATGGCCAAGAGAAAAAAATGGCTTGGACAATTATTATTAAATGTGTTTCACGGGAAGAATATTTTTTAAAGATCAAATTGCTATTTGGGGGACTGAGTCTTCTTCAAAGTAGAAATTCAGAATTCAGTTGTCTTTGCTATCATGAATTCAAACAAATTTGTAGGTAATCAAGTTATCTACTGAGCATACCTTAGTTCAGAAACGCTTTCATCCAATGAGCACAAAGAAACGGAACAAAGAAATAAAGGTGACATGGTCTTGGTCCTCAAACTTCTCACAGTGTCATGGATATCTTCAGACAGACAAGATATTTATATAACCCAGGAATCCCTTTATGAAAAGATTGCTGCAGAGCCATTGGGCCCAGCTGAAGTAGGTTCAGCCAATAATCTATCAAGCAATAACCACAGGAGACTAGATCAGAAATAAAGAGGAAAGGGTCAAAGAAGTTGTTAGAATGCCATTGAAACTCAATAGTTTGAGTCTGTGATCATGAATCTTTATATTATGACCCCCTCTACAACTACCATGTGTAGCATTTAACATTATAGCTCAGTGATTAACAAATGTTTTAGAATTCAAAACCTTCTAATTTAATTCTCTCCATTTTCACTGCCACTGATTCCCAGTTTTTTTTATCATTTTCTCCTCTGCAGTAACCTCCAATGTCTCCCTATTCTTACACATATTCCATATACACTGAGGTTGATAATATTTTTAAAAACCTGATGATGTCTCTTGTCATCTTAAAAATCCTTTCATGGTTCCCTATTGCCTAAAAGATAAAGTCCAAACCACATAATATGCAAAATTCCATCAAGATCTGATCCCATTTTACCTTTTAGTTTTTCCATTTTTCTCATTGCAGCCTATATTCCAACATACTGAACCAGTTAGTTTCCTGAACAAACCCTTTGTGCCTTCTTGCATGTTTTTTTTTTTTCTGGATTCCTCCTACACCCATTGTCTTTTTTGTAAGCTCCTATTCATAAGCCTCTTCTATGAAGCCATTTGTGAGAACCCCAAGATGAGTTGTCACATTGATGACAAATATGTATTTTTATGACATCTATCTGTTAGCGTCGCCTATCTTTTCAGTTCATAGCATCTTCTATATACCTTTATCATAACATTTAACACACTATAATCATTGATTTACCATCTTTTCTTCAGATTGGATGGTGGACTTCTTACATACAAAGGTTGTGTCTTACATACTGTTCCCATTGGCTAGCATAGTTTTTGGAACAAAGAAGATGCTCAAAATATTTGTCAAAATGAACAAATTAATGGACTGCAAATACTTAGGTTTGAATTCAGGTAGAATGGATTCCACTTAAGAGCTATTCATTCTGAAAAGCTAAAATCTTATTCTTCATCCTTAACACTTGTTTCTCCTCCTATCTTTCCCCATTGCAGTAAATGACTCAACTGCTGAAGAAGCAGGGTAAGCCAGAAACTTAGGATTTACCATTGATTCCTCATTTACTCTTTTTCAATTCACTGTCGAAATTGATAAAATCGACATTGCAAATAGCTCTTTAATTAATGAACTTTTCTCCATCTCCACTTCCAGTGTAGTTTAATCAACCTTTACCTCTTTTCTGAATTGCTGTACTAGCCTCCTTACTGGTCTCCTGTCAACCACTCTGCCCACTCTCCATTCTTCACTGGGCATCACGAGTGAGCTCTTCAAAAGGTAAATTAGATCTTTTCATTCCCCTGCTTAAAACCCTGCTTTCTTTTGGTCTTAAAATAAGTGACATCTTTTCACTATCTGATGACTTCCTGCACAACTATGTCTGTAGTCTCTTTTTGTCCAACTCTCCCTTTTGGTCCCTAGGCTCCATCTCTTTGGCCTTTCTGAAGTACCTTCACCATGCCAAAGGCTTTAGCACCTTCAGTCTTCCTACTTGCTGGTCCATCTTTCCAGGTCAGTCTTTGACTCATTCTTCTCATGTTTTCCATGTCACATTTAAATTTAATTTCAGAGAGGTCTTTGCCTAAACACTCAGTATGTAGCCATTACCCCTACACCTTAGAAATTCTCTTAGAGCATCTTGCTCTTTTTTTTTGACATAGCACCTGTATATATATGTAGACATATATTTTTTAAGGTTTTACTAGATTTTAAAATTCATGCAGATAAGAGACCATGTTTGTTCACAAAACACTCTATACTCTGTCTACCACAATGCCTTCACATTAAATATGTTAATAGAATAACTACACATATCTGAGCTTATTTACTCATCTGTAAAGTGGGAACAACCCTATTTACCTTATCATACTTTGAGAATTATATGAGTTCATGTATATGATGGCTTTATATAACTATAAGTTATTCTAATGAGACAAATAAAAGCAGTATCTCACACTTTTAGAAATAAACTACTATGGTTTTATTACATAAATTTCTATGATGTTGCCTCAAGGTCAGAAATAGGATCCAGGATTAAAAGTTCTGGGAAAACAGTGTTCTTACCACTATCAAGTAAGAACTATTAAAGTTTTAAGTATAATAGAATATATTGAGAGCAAAGTACTAAGCTCTCTAACACTAGAGGATGTTGCTGATGTGTCAGATGAAGACTAGATTAGGCCATTCCTATGCCTTTTGCAAACTCAGGAATTCTCTCATTATAGATAGCAACAACAAGGACAAAAAGTCCACAAGTCTGCACAAGAAGCCCAGAAAAGTAAAGGTTGATACAGAGGAACTTAAGGCTTGCTACATAGGAGAGAAGCAAAGGAAACATTTGTTTTAAAAATTTTCAAGGCAAATCTGAATGAGACATTATTTCCAGTTATCAGGTCTTCAAAATATAGACCCAAGGAAATATCATGAAGATGACTATATTCCTTAGAGTTACAAAGATAAACCAAAGAGTAAATGTCTCCAATTCTTTGATTAGGAAGCCTATGATAAAGGAAACTTGTTCAGGTAAAATTCCATGGTGCCTTTATCATTGTTCTCATGGAGAGAATGTGAAACTACAAGAAAAGTACCAAATTTCCCAAAATGCTCTAGAATAAAACTTAAGTGAGAAAGACAAGAAAAAAATTTTTTTCATCCTTTCAGGAAAAAAAACATGTCTATACAAACAGAGCCAACAAGTGCTAAAGAAGAAAGCCATGACTGAATCCTGTTGCTGTGAGAAATCATACCTCAACAGCAATGTCACAACACCCTGATGTAGTCAGTTAACTCAGAGGTCCACCACAAGGGATTTGTTACTGATGTCTAAGTGCAAAAAAGTGTAAATAGTTTACTTTTAAAGTAAAAGTACTGGGAAAACAACCACCAAGCAGTGTTAGTTGAGCATAAGGATTTTATATTTTTACCATATCCTTACAGTCCTATCTGAGATTTAGAATTAGACCTAAAATAAAAGTTTCTGCCAGGTCTTTTTAAGAGTAAGCAGGGTCCATGAAAGGACCAATGAACTGTGGAATTATTTCAGTTATCAGGGATCTATTGAGCATATATTGATCATACTGTTGGGATGCTATGGTTTTTGCTTTTATAGTTGCTGTTGCCCATTGACTATCCCCTGCTTCATGCTACCACACTCTGAATCTCCTTCAGAAAACTGTCTCTCCTACATTTCTATCCATGGCAGTTGATCCCATCCTCAGCTTCATTTCCTGTTTTAAATTAATCTGCAAAGTCTAACTCCAAGGCCATTATGATTGGTTCAGGGAAGAGCAGGTGGCCAAATGCTGGCAAGCAAGAGAAGAGAAGAGGTTTGCTGGAATCTCTGTTCTTCCTGCTGAAGGAATTGAAAAGCATGTAGCCCATGGAGCTGCTGACTGTCCTTTTATAGACATAAGAAGTGCTGTTTTCAAATGGCATTGACACAATGGAAAGCAGATATTGTAGACAGAATAATGCTCCCTTCCCCACAACCTGTAAATGTTACCTTACATGGTAACAGGGAATTTTGAAAGTATGATTAAGTTAAAGATCTTGAGATGGGTAGCTTTTCTTAAATTATTGAGTTGGATTTAATGTAATCTCAAGGGTCCTTATAAAGAGAAAGAGAAGAATATTAAAGAGGAAAAAAGGTGAAGTGGCAATGGAAGGGGGGAGAAAGATTGGAGGATGCTATGTTGCTTGCTTAGAGGGCAGTCTTGAGAAATTAGAAAAGACAAGGAAAGAGATTCTCCTCTAGAGCCTCCAGGAGGAAGCCAGCCCTACTGAGACCTTGATTGTAGGACTTCTGACCTACAGACTGTAAGATTATAAATTTCTCTTATTTTAAGTTTGTGGTAGAATGTTACAGCAGCCATCCTATCGAATAAAGAGGGAATATGTAAATTGACCATCATACTGTCACAAAGATGGAAGTGCCCATAGCCACAAGATGATGGTGCCCAGTTCCCTCAGCCCTGCCAGAGTCCCCCAGTCCTTTCATAGAAAATGGGTTGCCTCAAAAGTTGGTTAAACTTCTTAGGACAAAAAGCATTCAAAATCTTTGAAAAGGGAATTCCAATATTTATAAAAGTTTGGACTAGACAATTCAAGGTTATTTCCACTACAACCTTCTATGATTTTGTGATATTAATATTCTGAATTCACATAGTACCAGCTGTATTGTATGTAAGCAGATATTATTTAAAAGAATGGCCATTATTATTAAAACAACTCATAAAACTACACTGTTTGTATGTCAAGGACATTCTGTGTGATTTTCCTAATGGCTGGAATTAATGCCCCTAAACCAGCAGTCGGACATCCCTCAAGGGGTCCCAGATTGGAGAGGGTACAGACCAGGCTGAGGGACACCCCCCACCCATGCACGAATTTCATGCACCAGGCCTCTAGCGGAAAAGAAAGACAGATAGAATCAGGTTTTCTGGTCCTTTGTTGGTGGTGTTGAAGTACTATATCAAACTCCATATTAAGTCTTTGTACCTTTTGAGGTTTTGGTTATAGAAACTGCCTTCCTTGTTTGAGAATTGGATTTGAATTTTCTCTTACTTTAGCTGATAGTAACAGGAAGTAAATATAGAAGAACTGGCCATGCTCTGCTTGGCAATATGATGTGCTACCTGTTATTGTAGAGGACTCTAGTAGTGTTGATTTTATTGCAATTAAGAAATTGTTTTTCTTCATCAGTATGGATTTACTGTCAGGTTTCTGAGAACAAGCAAATCTTTTGGAGGATTGAGTGTGTATGTATTCTCAGGATCTTCACCTACATTGGGGAATGGTTGGTGAGATCTATGTGGAGGTGGCTTGAAGCATCAGCACTAATTCTAAACGCTGAGGATCAAACCCCACATTGGACTGTCTTGGTGAAGCCTTCCATGGCAAATAACTTGGTAATTGTATTGCTGAGCAACTACTGTGTCTAGAGATAAACATTGGAGATGATGGAAATGGGCCTCAAGCCACCAATTAATGATTGAGGTCAAAATGTATTCCTCAAAAATAAAGATTTATGCTGCAAAGATATGTGAAAGGAGGTTACCATGGAGAGGAGTGAAGACTTGTAGATGGCAGCACAAAGTGAGAAATCAGGTGTGTCTGATAAAGACTTCCTGTGAAGGATTTACCTTTGTTTGTAATTTTTGTCTTGGTTTATAATGGACAATTGTATAAAACAAGTTTTTCCTTCAACATCACAATTCATTTGGTTATGCTCAACTTTTAGTGAGGCTATGGTATAATGGAGAACAGAGATAAAGGTCTGTACGGGGAAGCATGGCTTTCCCACCTTCATTCAATGCTGCCTGCGAAAGGAGGATAGAACATTCTCAGAAGGGAGTGTGGTCCAGGAGTTTCAGGTGGAAACCACTTCAAAATGGGCAGGGGCTTTCAGTGGTGGACGAGTACAAGAGAACCGTGAATTGCAAACAAGGTGGTGTGCTAAAGCAAATCACTGTTTTTCAACATACTCTGAAGAATGTGACTCTTGAAGTAGGAGAAGGCTGGAAGATTATCACTTAGGTAACAGTGTATCAGGTAGAGTCAAGGTTAACCCTGTAAAATACCACCCAACTTACAGAATGCTTTGTTGAGTGGGAAAAAAAAAAGATGTCTTTATAGCTATAGTACATGAGGTGGGGGGATGGCAAATTGGGCATAACACACAGATGACATTATCTGTATGGCTGCTCAGCACAGGAGAGAATGCCAAACAGTGAGCTTCATTCCCTATGCATGGCTCAACAACAAAAAACTAAAACCAATCAGATGAGGAGCAATCATAGTATGGTTCATATGATAGAAACAATATGAGCTTTGGACTCTGAATGACCTGGTCTCAGTCTAGGCTTCAAAAAGTATTAATTATCATATGTTAACAATGTACTGAAACACTCTCAAACTCCATTTTATCATCTGTAAAATGAGTCACATTGCTGTCAAGAATTGAAAATCATAAAAAAATGATAGTATCTCACAAGTGATCAATAATTAGTATATATTATTATTTTATTATCATTATTTATTATTAGTGTTCTAGCATAATCTTTGGAGTGAAAAAAGTCTTAATAAATAATAGGAAAAACTATAACACAACAATGTTTTATGCACTATTTTAAGTACTTATATTAACTAAAAAGCCTCGTAATAACCTATAAAGTAGCTAACATTTTGCTATTATACAGAAAAAAAAATTGAGATCAGAGATTAAATAACTTGCCCAAGGTTATACAGTCAGTAAATGGCAGTGTCAGAATCTTATTGAACCCATGCTGCCAGGATGTAGAATTCATTCTCTTAACTGTGATGTTATAAATGTGACTTCCCATTTGCCTTCCCCTATCTCTGATAAATGCTATGAATATATATTAAAAAAAAGCATAAAGCATATGATCCTTGAAGAGCACAGGAACACACAATTGAGCTGCACGAGGCCCCTGGGACAAATATAAAACCATGTGGAGCCCAATGGTATTTCACAGCCTTTAGTCTAAATGCAGTGAGAGCTGGAGATTTTAGAGTGAAAGGATGGAATCTGACAAGTCAGATTGGAAAAGAGGATGTGCCAGGAGCTAGCTAAAGTAGTTAACAGGGAAAATAACTGACTCACTTTTCCCCTCTCTCACCTCAGGAGCACACAGAGCACTACAAGGAAGAGAAAGAGAAAACCCTTTCAGTGGTTTTAAACCCGCAGGACTTAATAAACATTAGACATGATAGAATCTCATTTCACAGTTGAAGAATTAGATCCCAAGTGAGGACAGTGACTTGCTTCAGGTGACAGAGGTAGACTGTATAAAGTATCCAGAGGAACTGAAAGCATCTCATGGTAATTATGATATTGGGAACATTATGGAAGTGAGGAACAAGAAGACTGGAGAAATGGTGTGTGTAAAATGCTTATATGAAACACACTGACAGAGCCTCTCAGGCAATGGTAGCCACTATCTTCACGATATCATTTTGATATTCATTAAAATGCTGAATATTGTCTTTGAGGAGGAGAGGTGGGGGTCAATTAGAAGAATATTTCATAATCTAGGGCAGTAATGATGACATGTTGGACAAGGTCAGAGGGCATAGCGATAGATATTAAATAAACTTCAGAGATCAAACAAATGGGTCTTGTGGGCCATTAAGACCTGGGGATTTGATAAAACATGTCCACTTTCTAGATAGAAGGCTGAAGCTCATATGGAAAAGGGAGTCAGAGGTCAAAGAGGGGGCAGAAAAGACAAACCCTTGGCTTACTTGTCAATGTGGATCTTTACTGCAAAGAGTTTGGATTCTGTTGGAGCCCTTTCCTCTCTCCAGCTGAGCACATCTGGTTTTCAGGTCCAAAGGATCTGAGGTATCAGGTTTAAATGTCTTAAATGATCAGCTAAAGAGCAGAGAGGATGGGAAGAGCAGAGATGATGGGAAGCATGTCAGGTCAACACTGTGACCTCCCTGGGGCTGTAAGTGATCTTCCCAATAATAAACATGGAGCCTTGGCCAGCAGAGGCCCACAATGATTGCTGTTTCCCTGACTAGAATTTCATAGGCACACAGGTTGGAAAACTTGGTTAGACATTTTACCTGTAAGGTACTACAAGTCTTCAGATTCATTTTTTTATATTAGCCCACTAGGAAATTTATACAAGTGAGACAATTGTCCTGATCTTTTGCCGAGAGTACCATTGATATTTGGGCAACTATGGTAAAAAGTTCTTAATACCTGCACATGGGTAAACTTGGGAATTAGCTTCATGGCTTCCTCATTGCCATTGTTTATGGTCTGATGACCTCCAGAATCTTGAAATACTTTCCATTATTCCAACCTACTTTCAGCAAAGTACTAAAAATTAATTCATAGTAAGGTATAAAGTATTGATAGAAGCTTAAAATGTTGCCCCTTTTAGCCATTTGCAGAGATAAAACTGTAGAGCTATAAGTTGCTGCATTTCAGAAACCTGCCTTAGTGATATCAACGTCACCTTAATTGTTCCAAAAGCATCTCCTCCCAGGGCTAACCTGTCCTTCAAAGAATCTCAGATCAGCTACACCCACTCTACAAAGCCTTCACTGTCAACCCTAGCCCACAATAGACACCCCTACATTGAACTTTTCTTGGATTTACTGCACGTTCAGGATCTAACACTTGTATAGAATTGCAAAAAAGCAAGCCAATGAGCTATCTTACTTTGAATAGCCTGGTCTAAAATTGAGTCCTTGGAGACCCAGGACTTTGAGTTCCAATCCCAGTTCACCATTTAGTAACTGGGTGCCCTTAGGCTACATCACCATGCATTGCCTCATTTTCCAAATTTGTAAACTCGGTGTATTAATACCAATCTCACAGAACAACTATGAGAATTAAGTGGGATCACACAGAGAAACTACCAAGACACAGTAAAGGCTTAACAAAAATTAACTGTGTACCTTTTCCAATTCCTAAAATGGTAAAAAGAGGCAACACATAGTAGTTCAGTTATTTTACAAGCTCCAGGCATTTGCATTTAACTTTACAAGTTTTAAAAATATTAATGTTCTATTTGTACATTGTAAAAATATTAATGATTGAATAATTTTAAATCTACTTATGAAAATTTTAAATTTATTTTAAAAAATCTGTAGTGTGACTATAAATGGAAGAATCAATATCTCTCTAAATAGAAGATAAAACTAAATTCAGTAAGACAAAGCAATATATTAAATTAAATAGGCTCTAAGCATTCGATTTATACTCTTATTATTAAAAAATGAGAATCACTAAGTGTTAAAGAGATTTATAGATAGGATCTTATAAAACTTGGAATTTTCCTTGATGAAAGCAGGTTTGAAATATAATTGAAAAAGTACAAACTGTCTCACAATAAAATTTACTGTCATTTAATTGATGTCCCTTGTTTAAATCATCTTTCATCCCACTCACTCAGTAGGAAAAAATTATGGTGGAAGGAGCAAATGTTTAGGGTAGAGAGACCAGCATTTAAAATCTATACTAATAAAAGGGGTAATATGCTAATTAGGGCGGATATCTTCTGGGCAAAGCTGCAGCAGCTGTGAGGGCTGAGGCTCAGGCCAGCAGTGGCAGCAGCAGTGGGGTAATAAGGGTGGCGCCTTTCCTGATCCACCAGGTCACCTCCCACAGAGGGAGGCCAGACTGCGGCTTAAGCCAGGGGCCAAGGCAGAGGCAATTAGGGGCGATCAGGCTGGCAGGAGAGCAAGTTAGGGGTGATCAGGCCAGCAGGGGAGCAAGTTAGGGTCGATCAGGCCAGCAGGGGGGCAAGGTAGGGGTGATCAGGCCACCAGGGGGGCAAAGTAGGGGCAATCAGGCTGACAGGGGGGCAAGGTAGGGGTGATCAGGCTGTCAGGCAGAGTCAGTTAGGGGCAATCAGGCAGGTAGGCAGAGGGGTTAGGGGCAATCAGGCAGGCAGGCAGGTGAGTGGTTAGGAGCCAGTGGTCCTGGTTTTCGAGAGGGATGTCCGACTGCCGGTTTAGGCCCGATCCCATAGATGATCTGGTAGTTGGACATCCCCTGAGGAGTCCCAGAATTTTATGCATCGGGCCTCTAGTTTAGCTCTATTCTTTAGTTACCAATTAAATTTAACAAGTTACTCAATGTCTTTGTACCTCAGTTTCCTCTTTAGTCAAATGAAATATTAACTTTCAACTTTGAGGATATCTGTATGGATACTATCAAGTAGGTTAAGAACATAGTAAAGTGCCTTGAATTCATAACAAAAAAGCAAAATGATGAAGACGGGGAAAATTGCCTTGTCTAAGTGCAAATAAATAAAATAAAGGGCAGGTTGTTTGTGTGCCCAGCCATTCAATTCACTGGGACAAAGATGCTCTATGACTCTCATCCCAGACATCTGGACAAGCTGTCAGCACATAACTGGGTGGTTTTGAAACATTCCAGGATTATATAATATTGGATAGCAACCAGGGCTGTTGGACCTTCTTCTTTTATTCCTTATTATATTGATTTCATTTTTCAACCACACCAAGTTAGAAAAACATTTTTGTTTTCTAAAAGACTGAGAAAATACAATTAAGCAGAAAGCAAAAAATAAAGTCATGTGTGATTTCACTATCCACAGAAAAACAAATTTGATATTTTCAAATTCTTTCAGATTTTTCTATGCAGATTATAGGCATTTTTAAGATGGAAAGCTACTCTACCTTTTGTTTTGTTATCAACTCTGTTTCTATAACAAATAACACATATACTCACACAAATATTTTTATAAATAATTATTGTTCTACAACATGCCTATGATACCATGTCATACGGATATTGTAAAATTTACTTAGTAAATTCTCTAATATTAGTTATTAACTTTTTCCCCGTTGAGTTAATATCTACTTTTTACTGTTTTAAAATATTTTAAAAATATATTTTTATTGATTTCAGAGAGGAAGGCAGAGGGAGAAAGAGATAGAAACCTCAATGATGAGAGAGGATCATTGATTGGCTGCTTCATGCATGCCCCCTGCTGGGCCTGTAACCCAGGGATATGCCCTGACCAGGAATTGAACTGTGACCTCCTGGTTCATAGGTTGATACTCAACCACTGAGCCACTCCAGCTGAGCTGTTTTAAAATATTTTAATTTACTTCCTTTTAAATGAGTCATGACCCATAAACAAAAGAATTTCTTTCACATAAATTATAAGGGCTGAACTTTCTAGTCAAAGAATATGTGCAGTTTAAGGCTCCATTAGATGCCTCTTTAAACTCAGGAAATTTAATATTAATTTATAGTAAACATATAAAGAGCACACATTTCTCAGCACCCTTGCCCAAACTAGGTGGTATCACATAAAGATGCTTTTTGCCAATTTAAATGAAAATGTAATTTTAGTTTGTACATGTCCTATATATTTACTGATAGTTTCTATTTGTTCTTTTATGAATTTTGTGTTCAGTTCTATACTTATTATTATTATTATTATTATTATTATTATTTACCATTAGGACATTTAACTTATACCTACTGATTTGCAAGAAATGTTTACATATTAAGGTTAGAAATTTGTATGTCATGCACATTGGCACTAATTTTTTCCAATAATCTATTGGTTTCTTATTTTTATATATGCCATATGTGAAATACAGAATGTTTAATTATCATGTAGTCATGTCTGTTAGTGATTTCTTTTATGACTGTATTTTTGGTATCAAGCCTAGAACATTTTACTCCACAGAAAATTATATAATATTTTGCATATATTTTCTTCCAGTGCTTTACTAGTTCTAAAAATTGTACAAAAATACACATAAATTATATTGTAAACATTTAGGATAAGAATCACTGAAATGTGATTCTTATGCCCTTTGTGCCCTTGGTTATTTCATTCAGTGTCTGGCTAAATTGTGACTTGATGACTCTCAGATCTATATATTATTTCTGAACTGTCCCTGAATTCCAGAGCCATATATCCACCCAACTATTTGATACCTCTACCTGGATTTCTAATAAGTATCTCAAATGTAGCAAACCCAAAACTAAGTTCTGACATCCCTATTACAACCAACCCCTCCTACCATCCCTCCATCTCAGTTACCGGCAAATCTACCTTTTTCATTGCTCATAATAAAGTTCAGAACCTTGCTGACTCTCTTAGAGACCTCATCCCTCCTCACCCAACTAGTAAAAAATCCTGCCACCTATACTTTCAAAATACATCCAGAAACCAACTTCCTGGCCACCAACCTGGTCCCAACCACTGCCACCTCTCTTCTCTACATTTGCAGTCGCCTCCTATCGATTTCCCTGAATGTTATTCTCCATATAGTATCCCCATAGTAATCCTGTTAACAAAAACTAAATTGGATCATGTCTGTGCTTGGCTTAATGGCTTCCAACAGCTTACTCCTTCATTCAGAGGATACACCAGACCTCAAAAGGTCTGTCAGGCCCTGTGAAGTATGCCTTATATTCCTGATCTTCTTTTCTACTACTTTCTCTCTAGACAAGTCCAAGGAACAGTGCCCAAGCCAGGGTGGTGAACATGCCAGGCTCACTCCCTCCTCCAGCCTCGGTGCTCAGGTTCCCTCTGCCTGGGAATACAGCACCCACCTTCCACAGGGCTCTCTCCCTCATCTCTTTCATGTCTTTGCTCAAATGTCACTTTTGCAGTGAAGTCTGCCTTCCTTATCCTTTTTTTTTTTTCTGCTTTATTTTCCTAGGTAGCATTTTTCACCATTTAGCATATGACATATTTTACTTTTTATGGTCTCTCTCTCCTCCCAACTAGAATGTAAGCTTCAAGAGGGCAGGTAGTGTTGCTGTTCAAAGCCGTGTCCCCAGCACCAAGAATAGTGACTAGCACATGGAAGGCACTCAGCAATGAATTGGTGAATGAATTGATTAATTTATGTTAAACTCTCTTTTATTATCACTCTCAAACTCAGCCCCACCCCCACTCCCCAGAGGTAAATAATAGTAAATGAAGAAAGCAAATGGCAGAATATTATATACAGCAATCCTTCATGTAAAAAGAAAAAGTAAATGCCAAAATAGAGTTATGGAAGAGCACGCAGCAAACTAAGATGCTGTTATTCCATCTGGAACTTATTTCTCCATGAAGGGTTGGGGTGGGAGGTGGATATATTTTTTCCCAAGTGACTAGCCAATTGTGCTACATTATTAAAAACTATACACTAATTCCCCACTGATATTTTATGCCACTTTTAGCATATATTACATCTGTCTCTACTTGGGCCAGGTTCCTAGACTATCTATAGCTGTAACACACAATTTTTAAATTATAGTTTTTATAACAAACTTGCCTATTTATTAGGGTTAGTCATCTCTTATTACTCTTTTTCAAAATGTCCCTGGCTATTTTCATGAGTTTATTCTCTCAGATATCTTTTGGAATTAAGTTTCTAGGTTAAAGAATTAGAATTTTAATTGAAATTTCATTAAATTTACAGATTAATTTATAGATATTTGACATATTTATAACATTAAGCCTTTGCATCTTGGAACATGACAAGTCTTCCAGTAATTCATTTCTTTTATGGCCCAGATGTAGTCATTTTGTCCTCCTTAGGTTTAGTACATTTCCTATTAACTCAACTTTTTATGAAGTTATTTCTCACATATAAACCAACTAGTCACTTTTGTGTATTTTTATCATAAGCCAGTATACTGAGTCCTATTGTTAGGACTTTTTGTTGTTATTGCTGTGTCTCTTTGGTTTTCCAGATAGACCATCATCGTTGTGAAATATTGGTAATTTTGTTACCCCCGTGCTTAACTTGGATTTCCCAAAATTCAGAGTTTGAGATGATGCCTTATATATGAGTGCTTTGAGAGGAAGTTCAAGGAGTACGCGTCATGTAACAGTTTTTTCACACTGGGGAGCAGCACAGAGAAATATATCATGGGGTTGAGTGGTCAACAGTTAGAAGTTCCTAGTTGTCTGGTTTCACAGGACTGCTTGAGGGTCGTTATCCATGACAAGGAGAGATACGGAGAAGAATTTTTCCATTTCCCTCTATCTACCTTTTGATAGTTAGTTTCACCCCAAGGGGTTTTTACTTTGCCTCACTTCTGGATTTTACATGGGTGGGCACTGAGTGTAGTCCCAGCATATTCCATGCCTTAGGATCAAGAAGGAAGCTCCAGGGAAGGACTGGCTCATAGTGCAGGTGTGAGATGACAGATTATACCAACAATAGTCAATCTGAGACTACACAGAACAGTGCTTGCTGGAATGAGACATAAATGAGGCCAAGGTGATCTGAAGTGGTGTATAATAGATGTCTGATTCCTTGTACCTATGGTCCCCTCGTGTATTCCATCATATCTGGCTCTCATACTGCAAAATAGAGCTGAATAATGCCCTCAACCCCATCTCTGACAGAGGGGAAAAGCAAGTCCAATCCTTTATAGAGTCACTTTCAAAGAGGTAGCCAACCATAATCTATGCAAGGCTTTATAAGAGGGTTAATGAAACAAGGGCTAGTCCCAGTGGCTACAGCTGCATAGAGTATCTCTCATTTTCTGCCCAGGGGATTCTCTAACCTGCCTTTTGGAATTCTCTCTCAGCCATTCTGCAGTGAAGAACAAACAAGGAAGTGGGAGGGTACAGACAGTGATGAGATTACCCTTGAGAAATGGGTGAGGAGAACTGGTAGATAAATACTCCCATCTTCCATTCATTGGTGGATCATTTGGAGGTCCATTCTAAATTAATCTTTAGAGTGTCCCTAGCAGGTTCAAGCCACAGTTGCCCACACTACAAACCTGCTTGATAATACACCATTGGATTGGTTTTTCTTCCTTTTCTTCCTCATTATTCTCACTGCCTCCACTCCATTTCTTTGGTATTTCCTCCCCAAATAAACTATTTACAAGAGCCTGAATTTGAATCAGGCTCTGCTTTTTGGGAAAACATAGGCTACATGGTGTCATATCTGGCGTATTATCCAATATTCCTTGAAAATTCTGGTTATTCATTTCCCAGTATCCCATTTCCAGGCAAATGGCACATGCTTATGAACAAATCAGCAAAATACTGTATTTTCCATATAGTCTTGCTGTGATATTATAGGAACCTTCATCAAGGAGACTCCATATTCTCTTCTCAGTGAGGGCCGATTCTGTGAACAGTCTTAGATCTGCAAACTAGGTGAGGGACCATAAGTTTCCATGGCAGCAGCTAGAATCAAATATTTGTGTTCCTTTTTTTTTTTTCTTATTATTCAAGTTGAGCATCACTCTAGTGTGTTGTCTACCTATTTCACCTTTAGAAATTCCATGAGGTCTTAGCAATTGCCACAGATCCCTGTAAGTCAAAGTATCCTAATTGCCACTCTGGGCTTAATTATCATTTTGATCATTATGTCTACCTTGTCTCTGATGGCTGAATATTGTTTCTAGGCCTCTACCATTCCAGCATAATCTCCCTGTCCACCATGGCCTATGCCAGTGGTCGGCAAACTCATTAGTCAACAGAGCGGCAAACCGCAGCTCACGAGCCGCAGTTTGCCAACCACTGGCCTATGCTAATTGACACAATTTCTCAAAGATGCCAATCACTTTTTCACTACTGTATATTGACTTTGTAAGGGGAGTATCCTCTGGGCCCTTCTTGGGAACAATTAGGTGATGAAATTTCTGTTCTCACCTAATAAATTCATTTTAATATTCTCACTTCTCTTATATTCTGACCATTTTCTCTGTACCATTCCAAAGGAATTCCTGCATCTCCATCTCATTCACTAGAGTCCTTTTTACGTCCAACCTAGAGATTTAGGACCAGTTCCAGATATTCTTGCAAGAATGTTCAATCTTGAGTCAATAAATTCTCAACTATCTAGTCTTATATCCTACCTCCTTAGACTCCACACCTCAAGATTCACTTGCATGCATGCTCCGTGTTTCCCAAGAATGTTAGTAGCAAGCAGCTATTTCCTGGACAGGGATTGTAATTCTCTGTGTGGGCTATACTGAGAATTGACTTTGGTTATCAGTCTGGAGGAAATGAGGGGGTGGGATCTTAAAGACAATCATCATATAAGGCATTTGCCTCAGGTGATATCTTAACTTGGGCTCTTCTAGAAGCAGATCTGGAGCCAAGGATTTTGGTGCAAGTTATTAAAAAGTATCCCTGAAGACACCCATAAAGGAAAGAGACAAGTTGGATAGGGAAGGAGGAGAAGCCACGCAAATGTCCAATTTAAGTTAAAGTCCCAGTTTCATTTGTTCACAGATGTTCATAGCAGTTTTACTCATAGAAATCAGAGTCTGGCCCTAGCTGGTTTGGCTCAGTGGATAGAGCGTTGGCCTGTGGACTGAAAGGTCCCAGGTTCGATGCCTAGGTTGCGTGCTCGATCCCCAGTAGAGGGCATGCAGGAGGCAGCCAATGAATGATTCTCTCTCATCGTTGATATTTCTATCTCTCTCTCCCTCTCCCTTCCTCTCTGAAATCGATACAAATATATTTTTAAAAAAGAAATCAGAGTCTGGAAATAATATAAATGCCAATCAATAGGTGAGTAAACAAATTGTAATATACTCATATAATGGGATATTGCTTAGCAATAAAGATAAAAAATTACTAATACATACAAAGCATGTGAATCTCAAAAACATGCCAAGAAAAAGAAGACAAACAGGAGTTGCATACCATATTAATATCCATTTACATGGAATTCTACAATAGGCAAGAGTAATCTATAGTGACTGAGAGCAGATCAGCTGTCACCTTGGACTGGTATTGGTGATTGTGGTGGTAGTGGTAGTTTAACTGCAAAGAGCACTAGGATACTCGTGGGGTGATAATGGTGATATATATATAGGTTATATACATTTATCATAACTTACTGAACTGTTCATTTAAAATGAGTGTATTTAATTGTGTAAAAATTTATTTGGTGTTTTTCCTAATTTCTTAAATAGAAACTTAAATCATTTTGAGACCCTTATTTCATAATATAAACATTTAGTGCTATAAATTTCCCACTTAGAACTGCTTTATCTGTGTTCCATAAATTTTATGTGTTGCTTCTCATTTTCATTCAGTTCAAAATAGTTTGTAATTTCACTTCTGATTTCTTCTTTCATTTATGGGTTATATAGAAGTGTGTTGTTCAATTTTCAAATATTTGGAGATTTTTTAGGTATTTTCTTTACATCCATTTCTAGTTTAAATTCCTTGAGGTGAGATAACAAATGTATGATTAAATGTGTTGAGACTTGATATATAGCCCAGAATATGATTTACCTTGTTGCAAAATGTATGTTCTGCTGTGGAGTTAGAACCCAATAAATTTCATTCAAGTCAAATGGATTAAAAGTGTTGTTCAAGTTTTCCACATCTGTGATTTTCTATCTATTTGTTCTATCTATTACTGAGAGAGGATTTTTGAAACTCCCAACTGTAATGGTGGATTTTCTGTTCCTACTTCAATTCTGTCAGTTTTTGTTCCATATATTTTGAAGCTCCGCTTTTACATGCATGCCTTTTTCAAATTGGTATTTCTTCTTAATAAATTAACCCCTTTATCATTACAAAATGCTAGAGGCCCGGGGCACGAATTTGTGCACAGGTGGGGTCCAGCTGGCCTGCCCCTATCAGGCCAATTGGGCCAGGCCGCTGAGGGGAGGGGACATGGGAGGTTGGCCAGCTGGCCCACCCCCTGGTCGAACTCCCGGTTGAGGGGACAATTTGCATATTAGCCTTTTATTATATAGGATTCCACTTTAACCCTAGTAATACTCCTTCTGAAATTTAGTTGGCCAGATATTAATATGATCACTCTAATATTCCTTTGTTTGGTGTAAGCATGGCAGATATATTTTACCCTTTTACTTTTAGAATATCTCTGTATTTGTACTAAAATGTTGGTTTCTTGTAAACAGCAAAGATTTAGCTCTTTCTTTTTTATTATGTAAAAATAATCTCATTTTAATTGGAATATTAAACCATTTAAATGTAATGTAATTATCAATGCAGTGGGCCTAAGTGGTCATCTTATTATTTGTTTTAATTTTTCCTTTCTGTTCTTTATTCCTTCATGTCCCATTTTTTATCTTCTTTTGGATTGAATACTTTTAGTATTTTATTCTTCTACACTATTGGCTTAGCCTCTTTGTTATTTTTTGTTTTAGTGGTTGTTTTAGGATTTATAATATACTTATCTAACTTATTACAGTATACCTTCAAATTATATTATGTGACTAGTGTACTGTGTAAGAACCATATAAGGGTATACCTCAATTTCCCCCTCCTATACTGTGTGGTAGTATTGTCATATATTTTATCTCTATCTATGCTCTAAACTCCACAATTTAATGTTATTATTTTTGTTTTATAAAGTTAATTTAAAAATTTAACAAAGAGAAAAAATGTCTTATGCATTTACTATTTCTGGAACTCATTCCTTTGTTTAGATCTGAATCTCCATCTGCTAACATTTTCCTTTTGCCTACAGAATTTTTTTAACATAACTTACAGTATAGGTCTGCTGGAAATTAATGTCATACTGCTTTGTTGGTCTGAAGTTTTTATATAATATCCTTTATTTTGAAGGGTATTTTCTTTGTTCTGTTCTGATGTTCTATTCATTTGTTTTTCTCTATGTCTTTCATTTGAGCAATTTAATTGTTAGATCTTCCAGGTAAGTTCCATTTAGGTCTTAGTTTTATATCTTGAATTTTTATTCCCGTCCTGTTTATATTTTTGCTGTCTTCTTGAATGTGTGGAACATATGTTTTAATATTTTTGTCTGTTGGTTTCATCATCTCTGTCATTTAAGGGTCTATTTCTATTGACTAATTTTTCCCCTGATAATCTTCTATATTACTCTGCTCCTATAAATTTTCCTGTAAATTTTATATAGAATGCTAGACATTGTGATTTTACATCTTTAGGTGCAGAGTTTTGTTATATTCATTTATATAGTGTTGAATTTTGTTCTGGCATGCTGTTAAATTATTTGGAATTAATTGAATCCTTTTAGTGTTTTCTTTTAAGCTTTAAGGCATGTCCAGAGTAGCTTTATGGCTAGAGCTAGTTTAGCCCCACCATTAAGGTGATACTTTTTTTTTTTTTTTAGAAGTTTACCTGTTGTCCTAAACTCTGATTGGTTGGCACACACACTATTTCAGCCCTCTGTATGGTTTTTCCTGGCTTTGGATAATTTCCTTTCATGAATGGATAGAATAGTACTCAGCCAAGAATTTGAAGGATTCCTCTATAGATCTCTAGAGCTCTCTCTGCGTACTTCCCTCCACTCTAGTGTTGTATCCCTCAAATTCTAGCTCTCTTTGCCTGCCAACCTCTGATCTATTTTAGCTTTCCCTGCCTGCTCTGTAACTCCACAGTAGGCCAAATAATGAGGACTCACTCTTTTATTTCCCTTCTCTAGTTCCCTGCTGCCTATGGTCCAATGTCTGAGAATCATTTTATTTTT
Source organism: Plecotus auritus (assembly GCF_963455305.1). Taxonomy (NCBI): domain Eukaryota; kingdom Metazoa; phylum Chordata; class Mammalia; order Chiroptera; family Vespertilionidae; genus Plecotus; species Plecotus auritus. The sequence goes on along the minus strand of NC_137771.1, from coordinate 39,672,200 downwards.
TCATATTCAGTTTTTCCAGGATTTCAAGTTGTTAAATATGTTTTTTTATTGTTCTATTATGTTCTGGAAAAGGAGGCCATTTATATATCAGCTATACTTTAATTTTTTTATTTTAAAAAAGGAAACTAATTTTGCTATAAATTAATCAGATTATGGGTGTTTGCTAGTGGTAGATACTTTTTTGACAAATTCTTATCCCCTTTAATTGTGATTTAGATCTCCACTTTGATTCTAGAACTTAGGTATGTTTAAAAAATCTGTAAGTAGTCCTTACTGACATTATATTTTTACTTGAATAATTGTCAAAAGAAAAAGAGGTTTGATGATAAGTCTAATGAGTTCAGTTTTGGACTTGTTTTTGAAGTGTTTTGTTTGATGTCAGATGGAGATGTTCAGAGATCAGTTGGATCTATGACTTCTGGTGCTCAAGAGAGTTTTGAACCACAGAAAGAGATTTAAGAATGACCAATGGGGGGAAAAAGAATTACCAATGGAGAACTGAAGACTGAAACAGTAAATATAAATAGCTTGTATAGAAGAATCAGAGAGGAGGGTGCAAGGTGGCATCCTATTTAGGAGCACTGACTAGCAGAAAGGCAGAGGAAAAAGATGTTATAAGAAATGTAATCTGGAAAATTAAAATTAAATTCAATGTCAGTTTTTTTAAAAGAAAAATAAATATCAAAAACTAACATTTAGATGAATAAAGAGTAGTGCAAACTCAATGTTAGTAATGCCCTGTGAGGTAGACTATTTTATAACCATTTATTGTCATTTATTTTCTCCCCTTCTACTCATTCTCTTCCCTGGAGCAGGGAAGAAATATTCAGCCCTGGGAGACTGAGGATGAGATCCTGCACTGAGTGGGATATTGCCTGAGATCATTTCTAAGGGTCTGCCTCAATCTAATTGACTATGAAAAATTGATAAAATGCAGATTTTACAATAAAATAGTAATAAAAACTAATAAAAAGTTATTGGGAGGTGCTCTGCCACACACATTGTCAAGGCCAAATTAGCTGTTCAATGTATTTTCCATGAATGTTATAAAGACATTCTTGGAAAATATTGCAAACTGGCTTGGGGCTCCTCAGCTTTATAACTCATATTTCTACTTCATTTCTCTCCATCTGAGGCTGAGTAACTCTGAGGTTAGAATTGTATTGCTTTTTATGTGGCAAGATGGTTTAGTTTTGAAATTATGCTTCTACTCAAGGCTTTGGCAGCTAGTGGGTTCTACCCTTCCTTAAATCATGAATTCACACAAAAAATTAGATTGGTCTTTCATTTGTTCACAGTGCTTACCAATAGATGCCATCTTATATAAAGGTGTTAACCCCCAAACAGAGCAGAATTTGGTCTCCTTTGAAAGATTATAAGGGAAAGATTTAGAATTTTATGGGCAGATCAAATTATTTCTTTAAAAATATCCTGAAGAAGATAGTCATTTAAGGAATAGAAGAGATGGTGAGTTAACATTTGTTGATTTGACTAGGTGTTTAAAGTATGGTTTTCATTTCTTACCACCCACTGATCTAAGACATATTATTCTCATTTTCTACAATGAGAAAATGCCTCCAGGGAAGTAATCACTTGCTCAAGGTCATCAAGCTAGTTCATTTTGATTTGTCTGGTCTGGTTCTTAAGCCTTTTCTCTTTCTATATGTCACACTGCCTCTATAGTAAAAGGAGATAATTTGTGCTGTGTTCTCTCATAATTCAGAGAGCTTGCTTTATTCTGGAGGGTTTAGAAATGACAATCATAGTACTGACATAAATTTTTACCACCACACTTAATATGATATACTAGATGCCCAGTGCATGAAATTCGTGCACGGGGGTGTGTCCCTCAGCCCAGCCTGCATCCTCTCCAATCTGGGACCCCTCGAGGGATGTCTGACTGCCCGTTTAGGCCCGATCCTGGTAGAATTGGGCCTAAACGGGCAGTCGGACAACCCTCTCACAATCCCAACTGCTTGCCTGCCTGCCTTCCTGATTGCCCCTAACCGCTTCTGCCTGCCAGCCTGATCACCCCCTAACCACAACCCTGCCAGCCTGATTGATTCCTAACTGCTCCCCTGCCAGCCTGTTTGCCCCTAACCGCCCTCCCCTGCAGGCGTGGTCACCCCTAACTGCCCTCCCCTGCAGGCCTGGTTCCCCCCAACTGCTCTCCCCTGCAGGCCTGGGTCCCCCCCAACTGCCCTTCCCTGCAGGTCTGCTCGCCCCCAACTTCCCTCCTCTGCCATCCTGGTCACCCCTAACTACCCTCCCCTGCAGGCTTGATAGCCCCCAATTGCCCTCCCTTGCAGGCCTGGTTCCTCCCAACTGCCCTCCCCTGCTGGCCTGATCACCCACAACTGCCCTCCCTTGCAGGCCTGGTCCTTCCCAACTGCCCTCCCCTGCTGGCCATCTTGTGGCGGCCATCTTGTGTCCACATGGGGGCAGCCATCTTTGACCACATGGGGGCAACCATCTTGTGTGTTGGAGTGATGGTCAATTTCCATATTACTCTTTGATTAAATAGGATAGAGGCCTGGTGCATGGGTGGGGGCCAGCTGGTTTGCCCTGAAGGGTATCCCGGATCAGGGTGGGCATTCCCTTGGGGCATAGGGCGGCCTGGGCGAGGGGTCTGGGTGGTTTGCAGGCTGGCCATGCCCCCTGGTGACCTAAGTGAAGGCCCTGGTATCTGGGATTTATTTATCTTCTATAATTGAAACTTTGTAGCCTTCAGCAGAGGCCTGGGCCTGCCAGGGTGTGCAGGAAACTTGGCTTCCTCCATCACTGGGGAAACCCAAGCCTCCTGCTCTCTCCATGGCTGCAGCCATCTTGGTTGGGTTAATTTGCATACTTGCCCCTGATTGGCTGTTGGGCGTGGCTTGTGGGTGTACCGGAGGTACAGTCAATTTGCATATTACTCTTTTATTAGATAGGATTGTTTTTACTGCTGAAGTACATAAGTACTTAGAACAAAGTAACCTGATTATCTGAGGAAATAGCATGTTCTTGAAAAATAGCATAGGATTTGATCTCAAACCACTTGGGCTCCAATTAGGATCTGCGACTTGCTAGCTATGTGTCTTTGAACAAGGTACTTTTATTGTCTTATGCCTCAGTTTCCTCATTTGAAGAATGGAGTAATAAATGCCCACCTCACAGTGCTTTTGTAGAAATCTCATTGGGCATCTACCTTTAGCAATGTCCTAGAAGCTTGAAGAGCCACCTCTTACTAGTAACTTTTATGTTTGGAGTTCATAAGCAGTTCATGAAAGAAGTACCTGAAGGGAATGCTAGATCATAGCCCATCTGAGCAGTCTGAAATTTCATCACTGATCCAATGCGTCATGGCAAAGAAACAGAGGAAGGTGTGAAGTCAGGTATGACAGATAAAAATTACAAGTAGTGAAAGAGGAGAGCCACAAAGGGTGATGGTGGGTAATGTCTGGCATCATTTATATTCTAAAAGGAAAGTGGCCCAGAGCAGTTCCCTCATCTGCAGGAAGAAGTGGGCTGGAGAATATATGGGAATCAGGATGATGCAGAAAGTACTAAATATTTTAAATGTGAGAGTATTTACCTTCATCCTAGCTTAAATAGTCTCTAAAATAAATATGAGTACTTTTCCCTCTCATCCTTTATAGGAAGTTAAAACCTAGACCTAGAGAGATAAAGAGATCCAGATGAAGGAAACTATGGTTGTCAACCTCAAGAGTTTCACCTTTACATGGTCAACAATATGAATGTGTTGAGGATGGGCTCAGAATATTTCAACAGTGCTTTGGAAAAATTGACCTGGCCATTGGGTAGAGGATGAAATAGAGCAGTGGTCGGCAAACTCATTAGTCAACAGAGCAGTACAATGATTGAAATTTCTTTTGAGAGCCAAATTTTTTAAACTTAAACTTCTTCTAACACCACTTCTTCAAAATAGACTCGCCCAGGCCATGGTATTTTGTGGAAGAGCCACACTCAAGGGGCCAAAGAGCCACATGTGGCTCGCGAGCCACAGTTTGCCGACCACTGAAATAGAGGAACTGCAAACTAAAGGGTCAGTTGGGAGGCTGATGCCAACTCCCAGGTAAAAGATGATGTGATCTGAACTGGGGTGCTAGTACTGGGATAGAGCAGTGGGGATGGATTTGGGAAACACTATTGAGAAAGAATAAGATGTGGAGATAAACATTGGTTAGGGGGTTACAGGAAAGGGACAAAAGATGATTGTGAAATATTTAATCAGAGTGATTAAAAAGGTAGAGGAGAAGTTAATCAAGAGGGACGTGAGAGAGACACATCGATTGCTTGCCTCTCACACAAGCCATGCTGCAACCGAAGTACATGACATTTGACCAAAATCAAACCCAGAACCCTTTAGTACAAGGGCAGATGCTCTAAACACTGAGCAAAACCGGCTAGGGCTATGGTCATATTTTTATTTGACAATCTAAGGAAAAAGAAGTCAGTGCCCCAGATTAAATAGTAAGGTATTGCATGATTTTAAAATTCCTGTGGCACACCAGTTGAAAATCCCTGCCATAGGTTATGTGGTTAATAAAAATTTAGGAATTTAATTTAGGAATTCAAACACTCTGAAAACCATTGCTCTTTACTAACCAATGCTGTTCCTAAGTAAAGCCTATTTGAGTGTGTGCATGTAATCTCACTGAGGAAAGTACTCATTTAACATACATTAAAAGAGTACCTACTAGGCACTAAATTAGACACTGGGAATTGGTGAAATGGGTGCTGTCAAGGAGCTCACAGATTAATGTGGGGGACAGACAAATAAAAAATAAACAAAAACAAAAATATTATTCCATGTGTTAAATACTCTGAGGAGCACAGAGTAGGGAGAACTTGGTATTTCTTTTTTTAAATTCACTCCATACCTATTGATCTCCACTATGTTCTGAGCACTATGCTAAGAGTTGAGGAAACAGATAATGTAAGACAGAATCCATGCTCTCAAAGTTCTCCAAAAAGGCGGCAAAAATTTGTTCCTATTTAAACAAATGCCTAGTAATTCCATATGGAGACATCTAAATCCCATTTTGCTGCTGGATCATTTTACACAGAATTGGGAACTCTAATATTTGCTTTGCTTATGTATATTATACTATGTCCTCTTTCCTCCTACATGTACCTAGAGACCCAAGTATCAGGTAAATTCATTTAATTAAAATAAGTAGTGATGGATAAAAGTAATATGCTGAAGAAATGCTAAATTGAATGTGGGTAAGAAAATGATACTTCAAAAGTGGTTTCATCTAATATAAGAATTGGGCTGTGGCCAGTTTTCACACCTCACCACCTTGGCCGTATTGTATTTCTAGAAGGTAGAGAATATTAAATATTGTTAATGATTGATTACATCTCAACTTTCAAGTGTTACATCAAACGACCTTTAAAAGGGGGGGGGGAGATTTTATTCTCTTAAAGCACATCAACAGAACTTTTTGATTATTAAAAACTAATGCCTGGATTTACTATATTTAATCCAAATTTGATCCGAGAGTGAAATTCCTTTTTGGCAGCATCATCAATAATTTACCATGTCATGGGCTTTCCTTTCCGGGGCACAAAATATTGGCTAGGGTAGTTCTGGCTGACACATTATAAAATAAAGCTGGCAAATGGATTGTATGGGACTTTGCCAATTCTATACCCATCTAAAGATTCCCAAGTGAACCAGTAAGGCTTTTCTTTACAGCTGCTTTTTGAGAATTGGTGCACACCACTGAACTCCTAGAAAGACCTAAAACTGTGGAAATCTACACCTGGAATGGGCATTAGTCATTATTTAGCTTACCCACTCTCCTAAATCAAGAATTATTTTATTTCAAAACACCCATGATAGAGAGGTTTATGCAGGTTCAACTGAATATAGTACATTTAAAAATGATAGCACACTGGTTAGCTCTAAATGCTAAACAGCTGATAGATGCCTCTCACACACTTCTACCCACTGGTTCTCATATATTCCTCTGAGGCCACACTGAACCTCGCTGCCCTCTGTTTAGCACACAGCCTTGCTGATATTTAAAGAGTTTGCTGTTATCCTTCCTAAGTATTCTCACTTTCAGGAAAACATCTCCAGGTTCTTCGACTAAATTGATTACCCTTTTTTCTGGATTTGCTAGTGACTGCCTGGAAAGCTTATATTGAGGAAGATTCTAATGTTTTCTCTAGCTCTAATGTTACCTGGGTTCTAATGTGTCCCTGGGCTCTGTAATGTCTACCATGGGTGCATGAAGGGGAGGGGCAGTAGTTTTGCCATATTTGTTACCTGAGATTTAAGGAGCCACTGAATAAACATCTGAGTTTTCACATGGAACAAAAGCTAAGGAGTCTTGCACTGTGTTTTCTTAAGTTCTATAGAGTATTCTATTACTGTCTGAAAGCTTCTTTACTGTACTTAGTCCCATAGATCCCTAGTATTTAAATATTGATAGCCAGAGGTGACTACGCTATAAAATATTCTGGCATGTAGAAAAAGCGTATCTTAGTCATAAAATTGCTTGTTCAAATATTCTTTTGAAATGAATGAGTGTCTCTAAAGGTATAATGATAACAAATAAGATAATGATCATCACAATAAAAATAATGATAAAAAATAAGTGGTATTTTGTAGTTTTCAAATCACTCTTAGATCTATTCTTCCCTTTGATTCCTATGATATCATTGGTATGAGTATTCCTGTTTTAAAACTAAGAAGACAATTTCAGAACATTTAAATAATATGTCCAAAAACATTTGCTCAGTATATCATATTGAATCCAGGCTTTTTAACTGTCAAATCTGAAACTTTCCCCATAGAGGATGCACTTTGGGGACACTTATTCTTATGTATCTTTGCAGTTCTGTGGCCATGCTGGTGTACCAGTAGCTGCCTTTCTCTACCAATGGCTGCAGCTCCTTCCGGGCAGACCCTCTCTCAAGACTAAAGCTGTAGTAACAGCACTCTCCCCTGCCCATCCAGCGCTGAGAGGAGGAAGTGGAAACTTACCACCTCTCGGTTCTGAATGGGCATGGAAGAGAGGTGTGCCTGGCAGAGCTGTAGCAGATGACTGTTGCTGGTCTCTGAGACTTTCACCACCCCATGTTGGTTCCCTTAACCTTGACCTTAACTGTAGATAGGCCTTTCATTAAATCCTCTTCATTTATCCTTTTGAGTGTGCCTTCCATTTCCAGCTAGGGCCCTGACTGATATCGCTGACCCCAGGAACATCTCTGTAGCCTTACTCTGATTTAAAAGGCAAACTTGGGTCTGAATGACATTAAGATCAGATATTAAACAGAAGCTGCCCCATTCTTTGATGAGAGCATTTAATGATATCAGTCAAGGCCCTGGCAGGGAAATGGAAGGCACACTCAAAGGGGTAATTGAAAAGGATTTAATGAAAGGCCTATCTACAGTTAAGATCAGGGTTAAGGGAACCAACATGGGGTGGTGAAAGTCTCAGAGACTAGCAACAGTCATCTGCTACAGCTCTGCCAGGCACACCTCTCTTCCATGCCCATTCAGAACCGAGAGGTGGTAAGTTTCCACTCCCGCCTCTCAGCACTGGATGGGCAGGAGAGAGGGATGTTACTAGAGCTTTAGTTTTGGGAGATGGTACCGAATTATTTTGGTGGGACTAGTCCTTTAGGAAAGACAACTTCCCAAACTCAGGACTATATAGAAGCTTGGGGAGTCTCTAAGTTTAGGTTATCAGGAGGAATTTGTTTTTTTTGATAATCTGTGTTATTTGTATTAAAATGGAACTTCTTTCTTTCTTTGCGTTCTTGGCAAAATAAGATCAGTTTTAATTACATAGTCTATCATCTAGGTGTGTGTGTGTGTGTGTGTGTGTGTGTGTGTGTGTGTGCACGCACACGCCTTTCCCAAGAAATAAATCTAGTGGTTTGAATATGGAAATTTTTATTTTGAAATTGTTCCTTTAAACTGTTTAATGAATCCTACAAGCATAAATGAAAAGTAGTTCATTAATTTTCTAGCAATGTTCTTTTATAGCCACTGGACTTTATGTAGAATGTAATTCTATGTCTTTTCTAGGTGTTTATAAATTTAATTCTCAGTATTCTAAACACATAGGCCATGACAGCTAGAATGCTCTTTTATGCTATTTTTTAAAAATAAATGTAGCTTTTCTCCCATAAGTTATTAGCATGTGTAAAATATAATGATATCACTCAGACTTTAAAGATCTTTAATAGGGGATTTAGGGCTTCTAAAGTGTGTGTTTGTTTTTAAAGGCTGAAAGTGTGAACAATAGTTATATATCTAGAAACGTCACAAGAATGACCCCTCTCTCTACCCCAGAGCTGCTATTTTTGCTGCAGTTAAAAAGTTAGGCATTTAGGGATAGCTACTGAAACTACTGAATTAAAAAACATACCTCAATAGCTGTAATCCAAGGTCCAGGAAGCCAGATGAGGAAGCTCCCATTACTGTCATTATAACTGCTCTTGGCCTCCATATATTTGGTGACTTAGCAATGGAACACGGAATCTGTTCAGTGCTGTAATTAGCAGGATGGGACCCTTCAAGCTCTTCTCACTTTCAAAGAATCTGGTTATTAAAACTTAAAAGGGCCCTGTTCTTTAGAGAAATACAGCTAATATAACTATCTTATATAATAAAAGGCTAATATGCAAATCGACCAAGCAGCTGAATGACCAGTGGCTATGATGCGCACTGACCACCAGGGGGCAGACACTCAACCCAGGAGCTGCCCTCTGGTGGTCAGTGCGCTCCCACAGGGGCAGCTCTGCTCAGCCAGAAACCCTGAGCCAGGCTCACAGCTGGTGAGCACAGCGGCGGTGGCGGGAGCCTTTCCCACCTTTGTGGAAGTTGGACATCCCCTGAGGGCTCCTGGACTGTGAGAGGGCCAGGCCAGGCTGAGGGAACCCTCCCCCCACCCCGCCCCAGTGCATGCATTTTGTGCACCCGGCCTCTAGTATATACATATTAGAGGGTGTGTGTGTGTGTGTGTGTGTGTGTGTGTGTGTGTGTGTGTGTGTGTTGGGAAAGGGGTGGAGAAAGCAGGAGAAGTAAGTGAACAATGTTAAGAAACTTGCACTTATATCCTGAGTTTAAAGGGAAGAATTGCAGAGCTTAAAGAGGAGGTTATATTTGTGCTTTTGGAAGATCACCTTAGCTGTTGTGTAGAGAGTCACACTACAGGCTATCCCAAAAATGAGAGACAAATTAGGAGGCTGTTGCAACAATCCAGGCAAGAGATGAACTTAGGAATTGGCAGGAGGAATGTACCTGGTTTTCCCCAGATAATTTAAGCCTCAGAGCTGTCAAAACATCATTCTTCCTTGGAATCCTCCTCTCTCTATCTTAATATTCCTGCTGGTGCCATTCATTCCAGGCAGTGATTTCACGGCCTCTTTAGAATCAGCTGGGAATATTCTCTTGAGGCCCTTCTTAGCTATTTAGCCTTCCATGGCAACTCCCCGTTTTTCAATAGATTTTCATTTTTCTCTTTTGCAGCTCCTCTCACCTCACCAGTTATTACTTGACCTTTCATCTTCTGAGCCTGACTAGTATGCAGACAGCTTCCTTGGAATGTTTAGCTGACAGATGTGATCTAAAGTTCCCTGCCATTGCCTTAAAATAAAAAGATCAGAATGTAAAATCTTCCCTGCTCTTTAAGGGGGGAATGATAAAATAAGTGTTGGGGGAGGTGGTAATGGGAAGACCATACCTACTCCTGGTTTCCATCTGTACGCACTCAAAGTGTCTCTTGATGAGAAATCCTAGAGGCCGTGGAATTTTGTATCTAAGTATTTTTTTTTTTAACTTGAGATTCCATGTGGACCAAGTTGCACGTGGCCAGAATTTCTGCAAGGAAGGATTAGAAACTTCTGTTTTGCTCTATCATTTCTTGTAAAGCAAGGACAGTGATTATTTTTATAAATTTGGGGGATATTACAAAGACAACTGGACTTGTCAGAATCCTGAGTTTGGAATTTTATTCCACCACTCAGTATGTATGGGGGGCAATAATAATCCACATAACAGGGTTTTTCATAAAATAAATCAGAAAACATGAAGCCATTTTGGCTTGCACGCATAGCACTTTAATTGAAATAAACTCTGTCAAGGTTACCAATGATGTCCATGACGTGAAATCCAAAGGCACCTTTTATGTTTTCATCTTGCTTAACCTTTCAGTGGCATCTAACACAGGTGGTCATTCACCCTTTCTCAAAACACTCTCCCTTCTTGCGTTCCACAGTTGGCTGCTTTTCTTCTCTGACTTCTCAGTCTCCTTTGCTAGTTTCTCTTCCTTTATTTGATGAATATGTTGGAAATCTTAGTTCTTAGTCTTAGTTGACCAACTCTTCTTTCTTCACACTCCCTTCAAAGAGACCTCCCTCTACATTTCCATTAGCCTGTTTTACAGACAGCTCAAACGTAACATGCATATGCCAGATGTTTATTGGTTGATTATTACCCCTGCATTTGTACTCTTATGTTCTCCCTGTAAGGTTAGAATGGGAAGCCTGAAAACAACAGCTCCCAGACTCCCAGACCTGAAGACTTTGCTTCAGGTTCTTCCAGTAAAAGGTATTACAGGGAGATGAGAAAGGGGAATAAACTAAAGACCCCTGAGCTCCTGGCAGCTCCTCTGGCAATGGCAACCCTGATGTTTTCTGCTCAGCGTTAGCTGTCATGATTCCAGCACTTTCTGTGATGGCAGTTTAAGCAGCACCAGTAATAGAGTTTGGGCAGCTTTAGAGAGAGCAATGAAGGCTCCTGCTTAGCAGCAGGAGTCAGTGGTTCCAGCACCATCAGTGGTTAAGTGTGGCTCATGAGCCCCAGCCCACTGGTGGCAGAAGCTTCCTGATCTCTATGTAATATCCAGTTTCCCTTTTGCTTTCCAATCCTTTCAACGCCTTTATCGGGGCTGGCTTATCCATTAGTCATAGCAGGCACAAAGCCTGTGGCCGGGCCCACAATAGTTTTAGGGCCCTAGAAATTTTTAATTGTGTGTGTTTTTTCTTAATCAGAAGGGGGAAAATGAATAGAGGAAGGGGCCTATGAAAACAAAAGTGCCTCAGGCCATGAAATGTATAATGCAACCCTGACCTCTGTGACCATTTCCCAGCAACAGATTCCTAAAATATCTAGTAATTTCTGCTTTTCTTATCTGACACTGGCTAAGTCAATGCTCCAAACAGAACTCTTGATTCCTGCCCCCCAAACCTCCGATGCTTCTTCATTCTTCTCTATTTCAGGGAATGGTGCCATCATCTACCACTAACTCAAGTCAGAGAGCCAGAGACTCCACTGTTATCCTCGAGTCCTGCTTTCCCTTTAGCACTCACATCTAAAATGTCACCAAATTTTATCCATTGAACAAACACAATATATCACAACTTTGCCCACTGGTGTCTGCTTCCACTGGTAATAGCTAGTCCAAGCCACTACCAGGGCTTCCTTCTTGGCCTTAAAATGAAAACAAACCCCATTAGCACAACCCACAAGGTCCTGTGTTGTCTGGACCATGCCTCTTCCCTAGTCTCTTTGAGTCACTCCACCTCTTGCTTACTATGCCCAGTGTGGTAGATGGATTATATTAATGGCCCCACCTTTTCATGCTTCTCTGTGCCCATATCCTTTTGTAATGGCTTCCCACACAGACTCTGAGCTCATGTCCTTCCCATTTTTAGGAAGATGTTACCTTTTAGGTAACTTGACCTAAAATTGCCTCACCTCTCCAACACCTCCTATTTCACCTTTGGAGACCTTGCAGACCTGGTTTCCAAGGTTGGCTCTACTATTTTGTAGCTCTGTAACCTCTTAATCTCTGAGATCTACTTTCTTTATATGTAAAATGGGAACAATAATTACCTTATATGGATATTGTGAGAATTTAGAGGAATAAAATACAGAATGCTGGTCCTTGATAGAGCCTCAGTCATGGTAACTTTCCTTTATCAAAATGTTACCTGCAATGGGTTTTAATTGACTTTTGTTTTTTACTTAGCATTCTACCTACTCACCAAGCATAGTAAACAAGACAAAAACAACAACTTTGAGGAATAAAAACATCTTTGTAACTCTGCTTCAGCAAGTGTTTTATAATTACTCTGAGCACTGAGAATCCTGGGGTACACTCCTTTCAAATGCCTTGGTATTAAATATAGGCCTGTGCCTGTGTATGTAATATACCTGGGGCCCATGAGACAAATAACATTGAATTCCTCACATGAGTGTGTTTTACGAGAGTTTTCCCGAGGATCATAGTAGAGGCATGTATGATTGCAGAAAAAGAGACTTTTCAAGAGTCATTTCACGGGGCAAGAGACACCAAAATGGTTATAAAAAGAAAAGCGCCTCTGCATCGTCCATCTTTTGGAAAACAGTGCTGCTCAGAACTTGGCATTCCTACCCATCTCCTTTCTCAGGTTATCTTTTTTTATTTTCTTTTTTCCCTAAGGAGCTGTGACATATAAAAAACAGGTGAGGTTTGATTGCAACTGCTTCTGCTACTGAAAGATTCCACTCTTTAAAACCAAAAAAATTTAAAAGGGGATAAAAACTGCCTACAAAGGATTTTTGCCTCTGGACAGCCCTGTCATTTATGACACACAGGGCTCAGCCCTTGGCTGCCATTAGCACTGAGAAACTATTGAACTCCTTTCCCTGTATTTTGTATTTCTAAATACTGCAACTGCCACTTGGATGTATGTATTTTAACAGAAAGAGTGAATGAATATGTGCATGCTTTGGGAGAAACAGAATCATGTTCTAAAGGAGAATCAAAGTAAAGAATAAATTTGGTTCAAGGATTCCCCCTCCCACATCCCTAAAACAGGTGTGGTTATCTTAAAGACAGAAATGCCAAGTACATTCTCTTGCCAAGAGAGCAGTTCCTTTAGCAATTCTGAGTTTGCCTCCTGCTACAAAGCATGCTTTCTTTTTAGTAATTGGATGAGAAAGATCCCTTTTGGATTATAAAATTTGTTGGTTCAGTATCTACCTATCACCCCCAAAACAAGGAGAAAAGAAACATCCAATAAAGCCATGTAAGAACTCTATTTCCCAAGGTCTATTTTCCGAAACACTAGTTGCACAAGTAATTAATAAGTATCTGAGGAAAAAGATTTCATGGTCAAGTATGATGGGAAATGCTACTTTAGTTAAGGCTAAACACATCTCTTTTCTGCAGAACTTCATAGAATCTTTATTAATTTGCATTGTGGACCCCCAAGACTAAGATACAGCATGTAAATATTTTGATAAGAACACTACTCATATCTTATGGGACTAAAATGGGAAGACAGAGTGAAAAATAAAGTTCCTGTCTTCAAGTCACTCATTGTCTAATGGGGAGACAATCCTATAAACAGACAATTAAAATCAAGTGAATAAGGTGTAAAATTAAGATAAAGACAGAGGACTATGGAAGTCTTCTAGGAGAAAACTAACCAGGTAGGTAGAGACTTCTGGGAGGAGGTGGCCCTGGAGCTGAGCCCTCACAAATGAGTGGTATCATAGCAATCCCTTTTACCTCGGTCCACCATTTCTGATTAGCCACATGGAATAAGCAATATTTTATCTACAATAAAGCATTGGTTTTCTATTTTGGTATCTGTGTACACTTGGCTTTTTTATAAGCTAGACAGATCCAGATCCAAATCTCAGCTTTCTTCCTCTTACTACCTCTGTCATCTTGAGCAACTACCTTCACCTCATCTGTTTTTCAGAAATGTCATCAGAATTAGACATCATATAAGTAAAGCACTAGAAAAGTGCCTGAAACAAAATAGGTTCGACTATTTAGAGTATTATTATTCTTGTTACTCTTAAAATTTTAATTGATTTACAGAATCTAATCTAAGCATTCACTGGATATATATTAATCCCATTCTATAATATGTTTATATCACAGCTTCTGTTTGAAACTCTGCTGAAATTCAATTGTGTTTAATAAGCTCTCAGACTCTGAAAGACATAGTGCTACATCTGGGATATATACAAAATGAACAGATCTTGTCCTAGACCAAATGTTTCCAGGGTAATTCTAGGAGTGGGGTGGAGTTTAAAAGGAAGAGCATAACAATAAGCACAATAGATGCCGGAAGTCAATAGGCATTAAATAAGAGATACATATAAGACACTTCCCTTTGGTAGATGGGGGCAAACTTCCTGGAAGAAGTGACATTTAAGCAGGGCTTTAATGTATGATGCACATGTGGACATAGGAGTAGCAAAGGAAGAAATATAGGAGAAGAAAACAAAAAAAAGCAAAGTAATCATTTGTCAATTTGTCCAACTTATGAAGCTACTATGGGTGATAAATTGGATATGGAAGTAGAGAGATAAATTGTAGCAGAATATGAAATGCCAGACAGTTCACTATCCATGTTTGTCAACATGTCACATTAGGTAGTTCCATAAAACACAACAAACATCAATCAAATGCACAGCTGTCAACTAGAAAGGAAAGTCTGTAGGAACCCCAAAACTTTGCAAAATTAACCAGTAAATTCATAAACTGAACTTGTTACTAACAAAGATCTTGACTTCTTTGTTCCTAAGTGGACAATGAATGAGACATTAGGCCTGGGGTGTTGGGGATAGATGGCTACATATCTGATATCTACCCACAAAGTAATAGCCTTCCAATGACTCCAAAAATAAAGTATGGGGCTTAAAGAAATCTATTTACTATTATAAGAATTCACAAATAAAATGTATTTATCAGCCTGAACATAAAAACAAAATTGTCATCTCTGATGATTTGTTGCCAAAGACCTGTTACCCTTGAATTTTGAATTTTAATAAATACTACATGAGTGATCTGGAAAACTGCAAGCTGAGAAATTAACAGAAAAGAATTTCCAGACAGTTATTATTTCGGAAGCTCCAGAAAGAAGCAAACACAAAACCATTCTGGGAGCACATATCATCAAACAAGGTCACAAAATGTTTTCCAAGCAAAAGCCCACTGCAGATTAGCTTGCAAATAAAAATTCCATAATTCATAAAGAAACAATCATGAGGGAGAGATAGAAGAAACAGCAGAAATAGACCTCCAAGAACTTCAGATAATAGAAAGTATGAAATAAGTATAGTGAAAATCATTAAAGACAAAAAGAAACCACAAAGGATAAGATATCATTAAAAATATCTTTCTGAGGGAGAATATATAAATGAAAAATATAGTTATTGAAACTAAAATCCATGTATAATATAAACAGTAGCCTAGAATAAATGAAAGAAACATTAATGAACTGCAAAATAGATCTGAATAAATTACCAAGAATATAGTATAGAGAGATAAACATTTTTTTTTAATTTAAGAGATATGGAAGCTGGAATTCATTACAACATAAAAAGGAATGGCAGGGGAAATAACATTTGAAAATTTTTCTTACTAACTTCATTCACTACAATGACTAAATTCTACCCACCATCGTCATTCATCAGGATTATTTCAATGGCCTCTTACCTGACTTCCCTGCTTCTGCCCTTGCCTCTAATGTTTGCTCTCAACATCTGAATCTTAAAAAGTAAAAGTCAGGTTACATCATGTTGATTCTCTGCTTAAATCCTTCCAAAACCTTCCTATCCCATTATGGTAAAACGACTTACAATGGCCAACACAACTCTATATGACATGCCCTGTTAACTCTGAACATATCCCCTTCTGCTCTCTGCCTTGTTCACTCTGCTCCAGATATGAACACAAAACCTGCTGTTCCACAAACACTCTAATCATGTTTCCATCGCAGAACTTCTGATCTTATGGATTCCTCTGGTTGGATGCTTTCCCCCAAGATATTCATATTGGTCCTTTCTTTACCTCTTTTAGGTCTTTGCACAAACACCACCTGTGTGTGAGACCTTGCTTTATGATCCTGTTTAAAACCACAGAGCCCCCTCCTTACCCAACACCCTTTATTCCTTTTCCATACTCATTTTTTTTACCATAGCACTATCACTCATAAAATACTTTTAATTAATTTATATATATATCACCACTTTCTTCAATGTCACCCAAGAATAAAAGTTTTGTGGATGATAATGTCAAAGCTAGTGAAAATAGGCTAAAGCAGTAATTATAGAAAAATTTATTACTTTAAAATGCTATACTGTAAAAGAAGTCTGAAAATTAGACTGCTAAACTTAAACTCAACATTTCAAATATTTTAAAAATTATAAAACCCAAAAGAAGAAATAAAAAGTATAAGAACAGAAGTTAAATAAATAGAAAACAAAGCCATATTAAAGATAATTAAAATTAGAACTGTTATTCATTTTTAAAATATGCATTTAAAAGAAAACCTCTAGAGAAGTTGGTCATGAAACAAAGGGAGTAGGCATTATTAATAATAAGTCATTAATAATGAGAAAGTGGATATAATCATAGAATAATAGAGTGAAAAATATTAAATTTTTATGTTAATACATTCAAAAACTTAGAAGAAATGGATCATATTCTAGATGAATATAACCACAACTGACCCAAGAGGAAATTAAAAAAAAACTGAAAAAAATCAATAAAAGGTGATAGGATGAATTATAACATATACACAGAAAGGATGGGAAAATTAGTTATTCATTTAGAAAAGAAAGATATATCTCTCTCACACCACATGCAAACACAAATTTCAGTTGAATATTTTGAATATAACATATATACATTTTAAAACCTAGAGAAAATCACGGATTGTTTTTGAGTATATTTCATATATAGTAGAAGGATAAAAGCAGGTGCAGAAAAGATGCGCATCATATCAAGGCATTGGTTCCTTCTGGAAGGGCAGTAAGGGATTCAAAAGAAGGTGGTTGTATCAGGGGCCTGCTAATCTAGCTCTCATTTTCAGTGTCATTTTTAAAAAGACCTGGTGCAAATGTAGCAAAATGTTAATAGTTTGTCAGGCTTGGTTGTGGATATGTGGATGCTTACTATATAATGTGTCCCCAGAAAATGAATACACACTTTGAATAATGATTAATTCCAATGGGTTAAGTCTGAAAAGAGGGAAACATCAATTGAGCTATCAGCTTTTAGTAGTGTATACTTTTTTAGATACCCTGTATGATTCATTGTATTTTTTAGTATATTAAAACATGTACCTATTGAGAAAAGACGCCTAGGCCAAATAATCAGGCTTTTTTTCTGTGAGCAGTGAGGAACTTT
Source organism: Plecotus auritus (assembly GCF_963455305.1). NCBI lineage: Eukaryota > Metazoa > Chordata > Mammalia > Chiroptera > Vespertilionidae > Plecotus > Plecotus auritus. The sequence goes on along the minus strand of NC_137771.1, from coordinate 39,655,035 downwards.
TACAGGAAATCTGGTCATGTAGAGCTTCAACAGGCCATCCGAGAAATGTGGGTACTCTCTCTTCCATTTCAAAGACTAGATCTCAATACCACTTGGTACAAATAAGTATCCAGAATGAACAGGTACAGTCAAGATTGGTCTTGCTAAGCCAGCCATGGAACAAAGATGCTTTATAGAGAAACTGTCTGAAGAGAAGAATATTAAACTTTTAATTTTGTTTATGTGTCAAGGCACCCAAAGACAAACATTGTGAAACCTTTGGAAGATAACCAATTTAAACTGGTGGTGTTTGGAGCTGGGAAAGGGAAAGCTTCTCCATGAAAAGATCTGGAGGCTACACAACACCTTTGGGATATGTTATAATCAAGCAGAAACAAAAGTAACATGGGTTTTGCTGAAGTTTAATTTTTAAAAGATTGCATATAGGAAGAATCATTCTAAAACTACGTGTATTTATATTTCTGCTTGCCCAGCTTATTAAAAAAATTCTTCTTTAGAATTTCAATTGCATTGTTGATGTTTTGTGTTTTTCAATTTTTTCTGTGCAATGTGTAATTATTTCAGCCTCTCCCTGTTTGTGTGGTCTATTGGTGGGCTACAATTCAGAAGGGTTTCTTTCTGTGAATTCCATAGGCTCAAGACAGTGATCTGCCCCACTCAGCTCATATCCTTCCATTTAAAGAGTTCTGTTTCTAGAATGTGCCCCCAATGACTTGAATAGGATAAAGCATTCAAGACATAGTGTTCTCATAAAGTGTTTAATCTCAAAGAGAAGCAAGCTTTATTCCCACAAGGAAAAAGAAACCTAATGCCAAATATGAACTTGTTTTCATTTCTCTGTTCTTTTTTTGTCTGAGACCATTTCTATCCAGATAGAGGAACAAGGTGGCCAGAGTCATTATCTGGATAATTCACTTCTAGTATATTTGGCCAAAGACTGGATGACCAAGGCAAAAGTGGGGATTTTCAATGTTGAGCTATTCTCTAGAGCCTTCACACTGGAATTATTCAGAAAAGATTGGGAGTCTCTCCTTAAGGGAAGGGAGTTAAAGACAGAAGATAAAACTAGGGGGGAAGGAAAGGAGTGGACATTTTCTGAACACTCTACTATGCTTTAGACACCCCCTGTACATCATCTAAGTGAAACCTTGCACTCTTTCCATTTAGTATTATTATGTTCCTCATGTGATGGATGATAGACTGAGACTCTAACAGGTGGAATAATGAGTTAAGACCAAGTGGTTGGCAAGGAGGTGCATTGCTCAGATCTCCATCCAAGAAAATCTACTGCACCCAGCATAGATGACAATGCTGCCATATCTTCAGGTCTTTGTTGACATTTGTGCCAAGGTTACACTTCACCCAGGCTGCTCCGAGGCAATGACTGAGCACAGCAGTGACACTGGAGCCAGTCCGCTCCTGCCCAATGTGGGAGTCCTACAACGTTTGCTCTGAGACTCTGTATTGGCCTGGCCAGAACTTCCTCAGAACTATACCCAGCCAGTGATTCCTCCTATCTGATGCTCCTTCATTCCCACTATCCTTTCAAAGGTGTCAGAACTGCATTACCTACCACTCCCGCTCCTTCCATAGTTATCCTTCATAATCATTCCTCCCAATAAGTCTCTTGCACATCCTGTGTTGTCATCTGCTTCTCAAAGGACCTTATCTGACACAGGCCACAGAACTAATATCTATGAAATTAGAGGCTACTGCACAGGTATCACTCTTTGAATACTGACGTTGATACTACTAAAAGTACTAATATTGATACTACTAATAATAACATGATAAACCATAGTTCAAGTGTTTATTATGAGCTAGGTATTATGCTTAGACTTGCATGCATTATCTCATTCAGTTTCTTAACATCTTTATAAGATGGATATCATTTTAGACATTTATAGAGGAGAAGACAAAGGCTTAGAGATGTCATGAACTTAACCAGACACATGGTTACCCAGCAGCATGGCCAGTATTTGCACTCGGGTCTGGATGGCTCTCAAATCCGTATTGTTAACCCTCTACATGTTTCATATATTATACTGCTTACCACAAACTACTCTGCCTCCTTTCAACTTTTATCACTGCATATTATAGGACTATGATTTGATGGGTATTTTTCCCCTGGAAGTGAAAATGGGCAACAAATATTTATCAAATACCAACTCTGTGCCCAGGTTTTTGGATATGTCCTGAGTATCCAATAGAAGAAAAGATTCAGTTCCTGCCCTCAAGGAAATCATTATTCTGTAAAGTTATTAACAATTTAAAAGAAACTATTGAAAGCCCTGAAACAAAGAACCATCTAAGAAAGTAGACAATTATTCACTTGTTATTAAGTGACATTCACTCCTCTTCTAAACAAAGTGACATAAAAATGGACAAATTCCAAAAGCTATAAATTTCAAAACAGCAAGCAGTCCCTACTAGTTGCAAAAAGGGAACTGGTCTTGGAAATTCTGTAAGATTTGGAAAGGTAGAAATTGTGAGATACCAAAGTGAAAGCCACAACTAATGACAACTTGCTAACTAGAGGGATGGGAATCAATTCTTGAAATAATGGCAGATTCAGGGAGAAACATAATTGGAAATTTTTCACTTGGCCTCACTTCAAACATTGCCTCCTAGAGAACATAATAGAATGTGCAATAGTGGAAATAATGTACTCTTGGCAGTCACACAGAGCTGTAACCCACAAGACTGTCAGCATGGACTGGTTAAACAATAAAGCCATGAACTAGGGCAACAAGGAGGATGGGATGGTTCATGATGCTATATGGAAAATTAATATTGTCCAGGTATCTTCCCAATGGAGAGTCTGTTTTAATCTTGGGCCTCAGTCAGAAATTTACCCTTCCTAACTCAAGGGCTGCTAAGTAATTCCTCTTGTCATACAAAAAAAATAAATAATAATTTTTTAAAGACAGGGAAACCACCTACTAAACCCTAAAAGAAAAATAATGAGACAGCAGGCCTGAGTGCACAGAATACAATGGCTATTGGATCCAATAAGCAGAATCAAAACTCACTAATTACGTAGTAACTTTCTGCTTATCACGTGTTGGCATTTTGGAAACAAGCAAAACCTTATCAATTCTGTATAGAAGCCTCAATGTTTGAAGCAAACACTGAGAAACAGCATGAGCAAAGATTACAAATTTTCTGTAAAATCATATAGAGAACCCAGCCGGTATGTTCAGTGGTTGAGACTCAACCTATGGGGCGACATTGGTTACCAAAATTATATAGATTTCAGTTGTACAATTCAATAATAAATCATCTGTACATTGTATTGTGTGTTCACCACCCAAAGTCAAGCCTCCTTCTGTCACCAGTTATCCCCCTTTACCCTCTTCTACTTACTACCACTCATCTTTCCCTCTGGTAATCACCATACTGTTGTCTTATCTATGAGGTGTTGGGTTTCTTTGCTTAATCCCTTCACCTGTTCACCCAGCCCCCTCAAGCCCCCTTTCCTCTGACAGCTGTCAGTCTGTTCTCTGTATATATTAGTTTGTTTCTATTTTGTTTGTTAGTTCATTAGATTCCACATATAAGTGAAATCATATGGTATTTGTCTTTCTCTGACTGGCTTATTTCACTTGGCATAATACTCTCCAGGTCCATCAATGCTATTGCAAAAGGTAAGATTTTTTCTTCTTTGTAGGGCCAAATAGTATTCCTCTGTCTATATATACCACAGTTGTTTTATCCATTCATCTACTGATGGGCACTTGGGCTGTTTCCAAATCTTGGCTATTGTAATAATGCTGCAATGAATATAGGGGTGCATACATTCTTTTGAATCAGTGTTTCAGTTTCTTTGGATAAATTCCCAGAAGTGAAATCAATGGGTCATATGGCACTTCCACATTTGATTTTTTGAGGAAACTCCATACTGTTTTCCACAGTGTCTGTACCAGTCTGCATTTCCATCAACAGTGCATGTGGGTTTCTTTTTCTCCACATCCTCGTCAACACTTATCATTTGTTGATTTATTGCTGGTAGCCATTCTGACAGGTGTGAGGTGATAATGTCATTGTGGCTTTAAGTTGCATCACTCTGATGATTAGTGGCATTGAGCATTCTTCCCATAATTACCTTCTTAAAAGATTTAAATGAAATTAGAGGGGCACTTGAGGAAAGAGGAAATTTCTCTTCTTGATTTAATTCTAAGACACTTCATATATATAACTGTGTAGGTTGTGCATTTCACAACATGGGAGGCACCATTCACATAGATTACAATGTATAGCACGAAGCCTAAACAACTGTACATGGTAGGTTTGATTATAATCTTTTGTGTTTATACACTCATTTATTTATAGATTCATTTATAGACTCATCAAGTGTCTAAAGAACTCCCCCTCTTTTCAAATTTCGACTTTCGTTTTATTAGGAATATTATATACACCAAGGTATTCAACAGGGGATTCTTGAAATTCTCAGGATGTGTCCCTCCCAAAGTAGCCAAGATATGCTGTTCACTTAACATACAATATGCACAACAGCTCAGGGCCTTGCTGGAGCAGTGAAGCAGTACTTAGCACAAAGAATTTTAAGGCTGGTATGGATTTCAGGATGTCTGTGTGTATGTGTGTGTATGTATCATTTATCTTTCTTAACCTATACAAGGTTTGGTATATTATTTTTTGTGCTGTCAAGTGATCAAAAATTATATTTTCCTTACCTATTAACCCAAAATACTGTGTTCTGTTATCACCCTTCAGAAATGTGTTATATTATCATCAGAAAGACCATAAAGAAGCATGAGGCTTTTCTTCAGGATTTTTTTCCTCCTAGTTTCTCTCTTGCTTCTTTCACACATCTTCCTGTGGCGTAAGGATTTTCATTTGCTATTACCTAGTTTTCTGCAATTCCTCATTTGAAAATTAATGCATAATAACTCTAAGCTAGCCAAGTGAATAATTAAAAGTCCACAAGGGCTGGAGGAGGTTACCTGTAAGAGGTAACACCTAAATTTAGGTGTCAAGGATGAATGGGCAGAAGTCAGCAGAAAGGAGAGTGGGTTTGAGGGAGAGCGGAGAGCAATTAGGGCAGATGGGACAAAGTGTTTGCAGATGTGCCACGACAATATGTTTTTTTCTTATCAAAAATTCCTGTTAATAGGAAATATCAAATTTTTAATCTTTCATCCATTCTAAACAACCTCTAAAAACAACGATGGCTTAGATTTATTTCTATAGATTTAACATACATAGTTCCCTTTCAGACAGTTGTAAATGTGGCCCTTTTGAAAGGTGTGATTTTTATTAAGACAGGTCCCAACAGAGATAGATGGTCTCAAGGAGTTCTCAGAATGGGAACCATGGAAACAGTAATTCTCTCAAAAGAACTTTGGTTCTTTTCTCCTTGATCTTTGACCAAATTCTCTGTTATAAGTGTTGTTACAATTATACAAATATACAAGGTAATATAATTTCTTAACTATAATTATTAAAATTAAGTTGTTACAAATATACAAGCTAACATAATTGTTTTTCTCTCTTTGTACCCCTCTAGACTGTAAGCTAGTTGATGGTAAGTCTCTTTTATTTACTTAAATGTACAGTGCTACCGCTCTGATCCTGGCAGACACACACACACACACACACACACACACACACACACTCTCAATGTTAATCCTTATAACTATGCTTTGAGATAGACATTACTGTCATTACTTTTACAAATTAAGAAATTGAGATTGAAGTATATTAACTGATGTTTTAGGTTCACACAAAGTAACTAGGATACAACCAGAGGGTGTCACAGGCCCAACGCTATCAGTGTCACCATGTTGCCACTTGTTGGAGAAAGTGAAAAACAGTCCACACATACAAAGCATCACCATTGTTTCCGATATTAGCCCAAAGGCACATCGTGAAGTTTTGTTTCCATATAAAATAGCCAAACTGGTTCTCATACCAACTCACACAGGATGTGAGGCAACAGATAGCCGGAACTATTTATTAAGTGGCAGATAAAAAGTCCAGATTTTGCGAAGACTGTTTTGTTTTGCTTTTTCCCTGCGACCAGGCAACTAATAGCAAATGAAGAAAGTAAAATGTTGGCAGACAACTTGGCTAAAGCAGCAGACTTCTTTGTCATCTAGTCAGACACTAGAGATGGGAAAAATCTGCCTGGTTATCTTAGTCTGCTCTCTCTTGGCTGAAAAATAGAATTTTTTGGAGGCAAGAGGGATGGCCTGTTCCTTATAGTTAACAGTGGACTTGAGAGAGAGAGAGAGAGAGAGAGAATAGAAGTAATGACAATGAATGAGAGTGAATGATAGACACATATGATAACATTTATATTAAGAATTTATCTTGTGATACATATCAGTCCATCTTCTAACCACACAGAATGTATGGGAGTCCATACACATAGATTAATATGTTGATAAGTTAGATATATGTGTACTCAGCTTTCACAAATTGGTGCTCTTCCTTTCCTCAGACATTTTATTTGCTTTGCCCTTTTGCAAAGAAACATTTTTCCTTCATTTTTCGTTTTGCTTTTGACTGTCAGGAATCTCAGAACTTGTGTCCATGCCTGATTACAGCAGTTCCCCTTGGTCTGGGGTTTCTATTGGACATGGTCTCTTTTAGAAGGGTCATTTAGTAGTATATCTCCCTCCATGTTTTTTGTTGTAAACTGTGGCAAGTACCTGAAGATATGAAGTAGAATCTGTCAATTGTCTTGATTGTTCATTCATCTGAGCATGCACATCCTTGCCATGGCCTCACTAAGGGTGCAGTGTACTTCCCCACCCTTGACTTGAGATTAGGCCATGTAACTTTCTGGGACAGTGACAGGTGGTGGAAATGATAGTGTGTCAGTGCAGAGCCTAGGTTTTAAGAAGCCTCAGTGTTTCCACTTGCCCCTTACATGTCCACCATCATCATGAGAAGGACATGTGCAGGCAGCCCACTGGACAGAAGAGGAGAATGAGAAACACATAGAGCAGGTTACCCTACCAGAACCCAGCCCAGATGACTTGCAGACACAAGAGCAATAATAAATGACTGCTATTTTAAGCTACTAAGTTTTGGGATAATTTTTTATGCAGTAAGTTAACCAGCACAGGGTATATAGGAAATATTTGTATATTAAATATACATCTATGCATTTATGGTTAGTATAGTAAGTATGTGAATATTCTTTTGATTTTCAGAAACAATATATTACTTCAAAATTAATACTTTGAACATGTCCTTTTAGATTCAGTCTACTTAAACTTCTATTGCACCTTTCAAACCCTGTTATCATCTCCAAGTTCTCTGTCAAGTCTTATCTGATGTCGCCTGAAAACTAAATCACTTTCTACTCTGTACTAAATATATATCTTGAAGATATTTCTAATTTTTTTGGTCTCATTAGGCTTCTGTGACAATCTAGGGCAAATACAATGCTTTATGTATCTTTGTAACCAATTCATGAATATATCAGACATTATATAAAATAGATTATCAGGTTATTAAATATTGATAAGAAAGAATAGCTTCATCTATGACAAGATTCAGACTTCCTACTATCTTCCTCCAAGTTCAAATGTCTGTACATAGAATACCATAAGAGGTAAATATACACTATGAAGATTTTTTAAATATTCATATTATTAACATTCTTTTTACATCTGTGCTACAAATGTAGTTCCCATCAATTATTGGGTCTGCTTTTGAGCTTTCTGATTTGTTCCATTGCTATGCTTGTATACTTCTGGGCATATTCCACACTGTTTAAATGGCTACAGCTTTAAAATATGTCTTAATAGCTGGTAGGACAAATGCAATCACATTCTTCTTCAAACTATCTTGGCTGTCCTCTGTTCTGATTCTTCCATATGGATTTCATTATCATCTTACCATGTTTCATTTTTTTAACTTATGAAATTTTTAAACAGTATTAAAATATATTTATAGATTAATTTTGAGAGAACTGCCCACTTTATGGTATTTCTCCAATAATTTAGGACTTCTTCTGTGTCCACATTTTTTTTCCAAAAAATGTCTTGCCAATCTTTTGTTATATTGTTCTTGTATTCCTTGGATAAATTATTTCTTCTTGCAGAACTATATTCTTACTACTTTTTAAAGTAAGGATCTTAGTCTTTTTAAATTTTTTTAAATTAATTTCTGAGAGGAAGAAAGAGGGAGAGGGAGATAGAAACATCAGTGATGAGAGAGAATCATTGATCGGCTGTCCTCTGCATGCCTCACACTGGGGATCTAGCCTGCAACCCGGACATGTGCCCTAACTGGAACCAAAACATGACCTCCTGGCTCATAGGTTGACACTCAACCACTGAGACACAGTGGCCGAGCAGGATTTTAGTCTTTATAGGCCTGGAATTATGTTTTTCCTGCTTATTTTTAAACTAGAGGCCCAGTGCATGAAAATGCATGCCCTGGAGGGGGTGTCCCTCAGCCCAGCCTGCCCCCTCTCACAGTCCAAGATCCCTCAGGGGCAGGAAGCAACCCAGGCAATCAGCGGAAGGCAACACCCCCATCACACCTCTGCTGCTGCCACTGCTGGTAGCGCAGGCCTTGGCCAGTCCTGGTTACCTAAACCTTGAGCCAGCCCTGGGCGGCTGGGCAGCCACCTTTCGAGGCTTGCTTGCACCTCTGGCTAGCCATGGGTGGCTGGGCAGTCACCATCAGTGGCTTGCCTGCACCTTGGCCAGCCCTGCTTGCCTGAGCATCAGTCAGTAGTGGGTGCAAGAGGACCCGAGACCCCCAGCCAGGCTGAGAGGACTCTGGCGGCAGGTGCATGGGGTTGAGAAGACTCGAGTGGCAGGTGCACAGAGCGGCCAGCCCTGCCCCTACTATGGGTGCCACCATCTTGTGATGGTGTGATGGTTGATTTGCATATTACCTCTTTATTATATAGGACTAGAGGCCTGGTGCATGAAATTTGTGCATGGGGGTGGGGTTCCCTCAGTCTAGCCTGCACCCTCTCCAATACGGGACATACCTCTCACAAACTGGGACTGCTGGCTCCTAACTGCTCACCTGCCTGCCTGCCTGATTGCCCCTAACTATCCCCCCTACCAGCCTGATCACCCCTAACCGCCTCTGCCTGCCAGCCTGATCACCCCCAACTGCCCCCCCCACCGGCCTGGTCACCCCTTACTGCACCCCCTGCTGGCTTCTTTGCCCCCAGCTGCCCCCCTGCCTGCCAGCCTGGTCACCCCTAACTGCCCCCCTTGACGGCCTGGTTGCTCCCAACTGCCCCCCCCCTGCTGGCCTGGTTGCCCCTCACTTCTCCCCTCTGCTGGCCTGGTCACCCCTCACTGCCCACTCTGCCAGCCTGGTCACCCCATGCAGCCTGCTGTTCAGTTGTTTGGTTGTCCATCACTAACCCCCCTGCTGGCCTGGTCACCCCACGCAGCCTGCTGTTCAGTCATTTGGTCATCCCTCACTAACCCCCCTGCCAGCCTTGTCGCCCCACGCAGCCTGCTGTTCAGTTGTTACTGTGAGGGCATCCTAACCAATTTGCATATTACCCTTTTATTAGTATAATGTTTTTTTTTTATCTTACATATACCTTATTTTTAAGACTTGTTTTTCCTCAGCATGTTAATATTACTCCATTGTCTTTGTTCCTTGTTGCTATTGATGAGACGTCTGTTATCTAAATGATTATTTTTCTACATAATATTTCTATATTTTTATTCTGTTGGCTTTAAAGATCTTTATCATTGATATATTTTGGCATGAACTTATTTGTATTTATATTATTAGCATTGAAGCTCACTTTAAATATAAGAGATATCTTGGTGGAAATTTATTATCCAACGTATTTCAAATTTCTGCATCATTTCTTTTAGTGTTGTCTTTTGCGACTCTTATTATATACTCCTATAGGACATATATAGGATATGTCAAAGACTTCCCAATACATCAAATGGTTTTCTAAGATTATATATATATATATATATATATATATATATATATATATTCTGAATGATATTCTTAATTTGTTATTGCTATATTCAATGTTGTCCAAAGAGTTTTACCCATCTATTGAGGATTTAAAAAGACATTTTAGCAACTCCAAAGGCATGAACCAGGAAAGAAACAAGACAACAGACCCAAAATGGAATTGCTTATGCTAAGCCCACATCACCAAACTGAGACTTAATTAGAATTTCAGCTCTCCAAGAAAAGAAATCTTAAACCAATCCATCAGGAATACCCTAATTAACACCAACTAGGCAACCTGCTTGATAGACCCTTGCTATCCTCTAAAAAAAAGTAATCTTGCAATACACAATCCACTTTTTTTCTAGTAGAACTTCTTTGTTTCTGCTCCCTCTACCTATGAAAGTCTTATATTTTGTATAGCATCTCGGAGCTCTTTTCTATCTGCTATATTGGATGCTGCCTGAATCATTGAATATAGTCAATAAGATCTTTAAAATTATATAGTTGGATTTCATTTTTTCACAAAAATAATTAACAAGCTAGACTTTATTAAAATTAAAAACACTGAAAACAATGTCAAGAGAATGAGGAGACAAGCCACAGACAGAGAAAATATTTGCAAAAGACACATCTGGTAAAGAACTGTTATCCAAAACATACTAAGAACTCTTAATATTCAACAATAATAAAATAAGTCAATTAAAAAGGGACCAAAGACTTAAAAAGACTTTGCATGTCCTTGATGACATATGATAAGGTGTCTTTTTGTATGCTTATTTGCCATGAATGTATACAGATGGCAAATAAGCATACAAAAGACACTTCATCAGGGAAATGCATATTAGAACAACAATGAAATACCACTAACACTTACTAGAATGGCCAAAATCTGGAACACTGACAATATTAAATGCTGACAATGATGTGAAGCAGTAGGTCCTCTCATTCATTGCTGGTGGGAATGTAAAAGGTACAGACACCTTGGAGGACAGTTTGGCAATTTCTTACCAAACTAAACATACTGTTACTATATAATTCAATAATCATGCTCCTTGGAATTTTACTCAAAGGAGTTTAAAAACTTATGTTCACACAAAAATCTACACACAGATGTTTTATTCATAACTGCCAAAACTTGGAAGTAGCCAAAATGTCCTTTAGTACCCACTCAATACCATACATATGTACTGAGAATAGAGTAGTAAACAAAAGATGGAGATTATATTCTAGTGAGAGAGACACAATAAACAAGTAATAAGAATTATGTTTTAAGAAAAGTCATTGTGTTGGCAATGTGGAGGATGAATTAGAGAGTGGTAGGTTGCTGGTGCAATAAATAAGATAGATGCAAAAGTCTGTACTAGGCAATGATAATAGGGGTATAGAGGAGATACAGATGTTGGGAACATCTTAGGGATAAAATAGCACTGCTTGGTGACATAACCAAGGGTAGAAGGGCAGGAGCTAAAAGAAAAAATAAATTATAGAATAAAACTCAAGTCCCCAGTATTTCTGATTTGAGTGACCTGGCAGATGGTGGCACCAAGATTAGTAATAGAGGGAAAAGAGCAATATTGTGAAAATAAAATAATCCAATCTCTACCAGTTGAGTTTGACATTCCTATAGGATACCTAAATATTCACTCAGAGAGCAGTTCAATATATTTTATTTGTCACAAAGCAGTTTGCCCTTCTGATCCACTCTCTCAGGCTCTGTCCCCGGGGAATCTGATCCGCATCACTGACATTAATAGGTTTCCTTTTGTCCTGTTTCTTTAGGAATTTTGTCAAGGATCAATATGGTAAGAGATAAGGAGGAAAGAAGAAAGAGAGTAAGGTCAGTGTGTTTGTTCTCCAGGCTTCTTCCTGGCAGGATGCTGTGGGTTGGCTTCATCCCTTGGCCAGAGGCAAGGTTTCAATTTAGTCCAGTCTCTCCTTCTCTGTCTCTCTCTGGTTCTAGTAATTCTTCCTTCTTGCTTCTTTAGGATTAGGAGTGGTAATGCTTCCTATTGTTACTATATCCAAGATTCTACACTAATTCCTCTTGGGTTTCAAATACTCATTCACTCATGTGTTGTACATCCTCCCCATACTGATTTCTTTTAAAATCACCCCATTTATATGTGCCATGTGTTTCCTACTAGGACCCTGACTGATATAGTAGATGTTCAATAAATAATCATTGAACAAATATCTTACATGTGAATATATAGACAGATGGATGGATGGATATGAACTTGAGAAAATAAATCTTGTTTAGTTATTTGGGCAAAAATAAATGTCACAAGAGACTCAGAGTCAGTGCAGAGTAAGGGAAGAAGGAGCCATTGTCTGGCTGGGACTGAGAAAGAACTCGGAGAGGCAGCACATTTGGTGGAAGGAAATTCCAAGGTGCTGTGGATAATATTGGCAAGGTACATTATTAAGCTATTTAGGAGTTTCCCCTCACCTAGTAAGAAAATATATTGCTACTCAGGGATGAGGGGTGAGGTGGAAGGAGAATCAAAGGCAGAATTAAGGAAGTTAAAAACAACCCACCCACATTTCTTAATTAGCTCCAAGGGGGGAATTATTGCCAAGTGTAATGATGCAGATGTTGGAATGTCTTTATTCCTTAGGGGGGAAAAATTCTCCTTCTGCCACATCTTTCATCCATTTTAATTGGCTTATAAGTGTCTGTCAGAAACCTAGGCAATTCCAAACCAAATAGCTTACTTTCCTTATAACAGGACCGAAATAGCTGCAAACGGCTGGATGGGCTTCCATCAAACAATCTTGGCAAGAAATATTTGCCACATAAAACACAGGCTCCTCTCTCTTTCTGCTCAGAACCGTAGGCCACACCTTTCCAAATGCAATGAAAGGTCTGGAATAGTTGAAATTGGCCCTGCAAATACCCTTCTAGGTATTCCTAAAGTAAGCAAAAGAGGAAGGAAACCCACCATGTCAGGTATATGCAATGGTGTCCAGGTCGTTGCCAAGAATATAGAACAAATGGCCACTGCCTTTACTCCACACACCACTTACTCCACCCCACTTTTAAAACAGCAACTGGGTGATGCAACTATTAAAATAAAACCATACCATATGAGAAACTGCAGGGGTAATGAATATCAATCACTAGCTCAGATCTGGTCATGGCTTAGGCACATATCAAATCTTATCCATTTGTACACTTTAAATGCAATGCAGTTTATTTTATGTCAATTATACTCAGTAAACTTGTTTAAAACAAAGTAATACCACCATATAAATGGAAGGGTGGTCCTGGTAGGTAACTTGGGGCTTGAACTTAGTAACTGCTGGATAAATGCATAATATATACAGCTTTCAGCCATATTCTCCACATTGCTGACAGAGTGGTCTTTTTTTTTTTTAATGACTCATGATTTTAATTTACAAAAAAATAATTTCTCAATTTTTTTCTTCAGTATCCTAAGTTTTCCAGATCTTTTACCTCCTTGGTTAAATTTATTCTTAGGTACTTTTTTTTTCTTTGCTGCAATGGTAAATGGGATTGCTTTCTGAATTTCTCTTTCTGATAGTTCATTATTGGTTATAAAAAGGCCACCAATTTCTGAATATTAATTTTATATCCTGCTACTTTACTGAGTTCATTTATCAGTTCCAGTAGTTTCTTTGTAGAGGCTTAAGGCCAGGCGGGGAAACATCCAGCTCACAGGCCACATAAGACCTGCAAAATCATTTGGTCTGGCCCTGCCAAAGCATTAGGGAGTTAATTAAATGTTTGATCAAATATAGCAGGCTAATTTTTAAATTGATAATTTTGTATGGCCTGCGAATGATTTTATAAATATCCAAGTGGCCCTTGGCAGAAAAAAGGTCCCCACCCCTGCTTTTAGGGTTTTCTATGTACATGTCATTTCTAGTATCATGTCATTTGTGAATAATGACAATTTTACTTCCTCTTTTCCAATCTACATGCTTTTTATTTCTTCTTCTTATCTAATTGCTATGGTAAGAACTTCCAGTACTCTGTTGAATAAGAGAGGGGAAAGCAGACATTTCTGTCTTGTTCCTAAACTTAGTGGAAACACTTTTAGTTTCTGGCCATTGAGTATGGTCTTTGCTGTGGGTTTATCCTTTTAAAAATGTAAGTCATGCCCTAGCTGGTTTGGCTTAGTGGATAGAGAGTGTCAGCCTGTGGATCAAAGGGTCTTTTCTGGTTCTATTCCAGTCTGGGGCACATGCTTGGGTTGCAGGCTCAGTCCCCAGTAGGAGTTGCGCAGGAGGCAACTGATTGTTGGTTCTCTCTCATCATTGATGTTTCTAACTCTCTCTCCCTCTCCCTTCCTCTCTGAAATCAATAAAAATATATTTTAAAAAATAAAAATGTAAGTCAACATATCCTCCACTGCTCAAGACCCTTCAGTGACTCCCATTTATTCTCATAATCCTCCTATAACCTCTTAAGTTTCTATACTCTCAAGACCTTATGACCCCTCTGGCTTTGGAATCTATAATAGTCCCCCCTTGTCTGTTTCACTTTCAAAGATTTTAGTTACTCAAAGTCAACTGCGGTCTGAAAATATTAAATAGAAAATTCCAGAAATAATTCATAAGTGTTAAATTGGGCGCCACTCTGAGTAGAATCACCCCTTTGTCCTGTCTATGGCTCTGTACGCTCACCATCTGTTAGTTACTTAGTAGCTGTCTCCATTTTCAGACCAACTGTCATGGTATCACAGTGCTGGGTTCAAGTAACCTTGTTTTACTTACTAATGGCCCCAAAGCGCAAGAAGGTTGATGCTAGCAATTCAGATATGGCAAAGAGAAACCATTACATACTTCCTTTAAGTGCGAAGGTGAGCACAGCACAATAAAATATTCTAAGAGAGAGAACACATTCACATAACTTTTAAAGCAGTATCATGTTATGATTCTATTTTATTATTAGTTGCTATTAATCTCTTACTATGCTAATTTATACATTAAACTTTACCATAGGTATATATGTATGTTCAGGCATCTACTGGGGGGTCTTGCAAGGTATCCCCTGTGGATATGGAGGGACTTATAGAGTTCAGCCACATTGGCTTCCTTGTTATTCTTGATCAAGCATGGTAAGCTTACCTCAGGGCCTTTGCACTTGCTACTTCTTCTGCCTAAAATGCTTCTTCTACTCCCAACTATGAAGTGACTTGCTCTGACTCCTATACTTGCAGATTTTTATTTCACATTTTATTTCCTAGCAAGGCCTTTCCTGACCTCCCTATTAAAAATGGCACTGTCCTGTTCCCACGTTGGTCCTGATGCTTCCTATTTCCTTCCCTACTTTATTTCATTCTTTGGTACATTATAATCATCCTCTATAGTCTATTTAATTATTGTTTATTCTCTTTCTTTTTACCTTCCCACTACAATATAAACTCTCCTCAGGCAGGGATTATTATCTGTATTGTTTACAATAGGACCTGCATAGGGAGGCACTCAATAAAAAATTGTCTAGAAAATAATTCATTCAGTAAACAACAACAACAACAACAATGCTAAATTGTTATGGCTTTTGTTTGCAATCATAAATACATTGTATGAAAAGTAGAAGAATAGCTTGGCTACCATTAAAATGCTAAGTGCACACGTGAGCTGTACACTTCATTTACAGAAGTTCTTGTCACTGCGTGGTCATCATACTCCTTCACATGCCTCTGGGTTATTGTTCACATGAGCCTTTGGGTAAGGAATGAAATAGGTCTCCCTTGAACCCTTTCTTGATAATAATAACAGTAACAACTAACATTTATATATAACTACGCACCTTGAACTATTTTAAGCACTTCACAAATATCAACTGATTTAATCTCACAACCCTGTGAGGTAGACACTCTAACTGTTTCCATTTTACAGATGAAGAATTTGAGGCACAGAGAGATTAAGGGCACACATCTAATAAGAGACAAGATTCTTACCTAGGAAGCCTAGTACTCTAAATTATTCACCTTTATTCTTCTAGCCAGTTCTTTATAAAATGTCAGTTCTCTCAGACAGAGAGATAAGATATTTTTATTTTACCATTTTCAACTTTTGTTTGTAATTATTTGTGATTATTTATTACTAGAGGCCCAGTGCACAAAATTCGTGCATGGGTACAGTCCCTAGGCCTGGCTGGCGATTGAAGCGTGAGAACAGTGGAGGGATAAGTCCCAGCTGACTCCTGGGCCCTGGGAAGCACCTGGGCCCCCAGGCCCCTGTGCGTCCCCCTCCACCTGAGTCACGGTGCCCAAGTCCCCCCATGGAGATGTGGTGAGCATGGCCAGACGCTGCAGGCTGAGGTGCAGCATTGGCCTCTGGGCCACCCAGCAGTGCCACACAGAAGCCAGGCAGGCAGCATGGTCTCTCCCAGCAGGCCTTGCAGACCGGCTCCTGCGCGAACCCATGGGGAGCTGACCGGCCTCTGCGGTCCCTGCAGCTGTGGCCCGACTCACCCAGAAGTGGCTGCACAGGTGCAGGGCAGGTGCCTGACACCTGAGCACCCGCTGCGGGTGCCACGTCATCGATGCCCACCATGGTCTGCGCCGCCCCCTGGTGGTCAGAGCATATCATAGCGAGTGGTCAAAATCCCAGTTCAACGACTGCCCAAGAGGACAATTTGCATATTAGACTTTTATTATATAGGATTCCACCCTCCCCATAAATTGTGCCACTTTCAAGGGCAAGGCCTTCAGCGCCTAATACAGTGTCCAATGCTCAATTATCTGTTTGCTGAGGGAATGTGTGAATGAGATATTGAATCAATACTAAATGAAGGAACACAGAAGGTAGCAATTGTCAATAAAGGTAGAAGAGGAGATTGTTTTTCTTTAATCCTAGAAAATCAATATACAGGAACTTCAAAGAATCCAGGAAAAAAGCAAATGCAAAAGAGAGACCAAAACCAAACCACAGATAAAAGAGAAAAATCTCTTAGCTGATAAAGAACCTATAAAGACTTTTAAAGACTTCTTTATTGGGGCTTTGGTGTCATATTTCTCATTGTAATATGGAGCTCTGCAACAGTCCCATTCTCACATCCGTTTTCTTACTTCATTTCCTTTGCTAATATTTCCATGACCCCGAGTTTGTGCCGCTCCTTTCCTGGTGCGGTGTGTGCCTGTGGGGCTCTCAGCCAGTTGCAGGAATGCCCTATTTCGAATATTTACACTGAAGTCAGCATTACCTTTTTTTTTTTTTCTTTTAAATGGAGTAAGTACATGAGAAGTTTGGTTATAATTTCCTGAACCAGGAAAGCCAGCCACCAGGGATGGAAATTCAGTAGTAAATGACTTACTTGTTAAGTATTCTACTTTGTTGAGTGACTTAATATGAAAGCTGCTATAGATACAGGCATTCTTAAAATGTAGTAGGTAAAAAGCATCTATAAAATGTGTTTACAATGCAGATTCCTAGGCCCTGTGCCCCATGGAGATTCAGATCAGTATATCTGGAGTAGGGCTCAGCAATGAGAATTTTTAATCAAATCCCCGCAGTGATTCTGCTCTTGGGGGCTGTCAGACCACACACTGAGAAAAGACACTGTGATGGAAAGAGCTTGACTTGTAGATTTTTTTAAAATCTAACTCTACATTAAATAGCTTTTAAACTTGGGCAGTTTTCTCAAACTCCTTGAGCCTCCAATTCTTTATTTGTTGAAAGGAGACCACGTTGGCCGTTATGGTTCAGTGGTTGGAGTGTCTTCCCATGCACCAAAGAGTCACGGATTTGATTCCTAGGCAAGGGCATGTACCTGGGTTGCAGGTTCAATCCCCATCCCAGTCAGGGTGCATGTGGGAGGCAACCAATTGACATGCCTCTCTCACATCAATGTTTCTCTTTCTCTCCCTCCTTTCCTCTTTTCCTTCCACTCTCTCTAAAAATCAATGGCAAAAAATATCCTCAGGTGGGGATTAACCAAAAAAAAAAAAATCAAAAGGAGACAATGATGCATATCTCCACACTGCTAGATCATCAGGCCACATTTCCATGGGATGGAAACTTTAGTGATAGTCTGAGTAACGATGTCACATGTTTGGCAGCTATGTTGTAGAGGAAGGGTAGTGGTGAATTCTCTCTAACACCACTTTCCTGAAACAAATGTAGAGATCCTTGAACCACTTAAAAAATACCCAATACCTCTTACAAACATAATTTAGCATAAAGAATGAAGTGATTACAAAGAATAATTTTATGTGAGTACATTTTCAAACTTAGTTGAAATGGTTACATTTCCAGGAAAAAAAATAAATTGCCAAAATTGACTCAAGAAACAAAATAGAAATTTAAAACACACCAATAGCCATTAAAGAAAGTTGGATTGTGATCAAACTGATCCTCACATAAAGTAGAAACAGGACAAGTACAAAAATCCTATATAATAAAAGCCTAATATGCAAATTGTCCTCTTGGCCTGGAGTTTGACAGAAAGTTTGACCAGGAGTTCGACCAGGGGGCAGGGCCAGCCAGTCAACTGCCTGTGGCCCCTCCTTCCGGCCAGCCCGGCCCAATTGGCCCCGATAGGGGTGGGCTGGCTGGACCCCACCCATGCACAAATTAGTGCACCAGGCTTCTAGAATTTAATAAAATAGTTACATGTAGATTAAAGCTGAGGGGTTTTTGTTTTGTTTGCTTGTTGAAAGTAATGAGTAACTAATGTTCACTAAGAAAGCAGGAACAATTAATCTGGAAATGTATTAGATAGTATACTTCACTGATACATTATAGGAGAAAAAATAACCATCTCAAAAGATGTAGTATAAATATTTAAAATATTTAGCACACATTACACATGGAAAAATATCCTAATCAACTTTGATTGATTAGAAAGTAGCACCCTCAATAACTTATCAAAACCTATAGAACATCATGTTTGACAATGAAATAATAGAACTAATCTACTTCTAATCAATATTGCAGTAAGTCCTACATAATACAATTAAAGAGAAAATTTTAAATATAGGAATAGGAATTAAACAAAGATGATAACCATCCTTATTTGTAGACACTATAATTCTCATAAAATACTTAAGAGATCCATAGGCACTATATTTTATCTAATTAAATAAGCAAAATTAGCAGATATAATAAATATACAAATATCAAATACACTTTTATATAAGTACAACAATTAGTAAAATGTAATAAAAATACAGATCACATTCAAATAGTAATTAAAAACTTTAGAAGGGTGGGAATGGGGTGAAGGAGGTCAATGGGGGGGATGGAGAAAGAGGACATCTGTAATACTTTCAACAATAAAGATAACATTTTAAAAACTTTAACATATAGAAATAGTGTAATGAAAAATATTCATGTCCTCTATTAGGAAAATTATAAAGACTTATTGGATAATATTTTAAAAAACCTGAGTAAATGAAGATATATTAACATGTTCATTATTGGAAAGACTCAACAAAGATGTTGAATTTCCATAATTAATTTATAAATTCAAAACGTAATCTTAGTACGGTAGTACCTGTTACTGAACTTAGCCAAGAGAGAAAGAGCTAAAAAACATTTGAAAAAATAAGAGTGCTTGATCTTACTCTATCAAATATCAAGCTTTATTATGAAGCTCTAGAAATGAAAACTATACAGAATTAGGACAAGCTGGCATGGACAATCAGATTAATGAGAGAAACACAGAGCTCAGAAACAGAATCATGTACATATGAAAACTTGATAAACTGAAGTGTAGCATTGTGAATCAATAGAATTAAAAGGATTAACCCAATAAATGGAAGGGATGCTATTGGATATACTTACAGGGAAAAAATTAAATTAGTTTCCTATTGAACATCATGCACAAAAAAACAATTATTGCCTTACCCGGTTTGGCTCAGTGGATAGAGCATTGACCCACAGACTGAAGAGTCTTGGGTTTGATTCCAGTCAAAGGCACATACCTCGGTTTGCAGGCTCGATCCTGGGGCACATGCAGGAGGGAACCAATTGATGTGTCTCTCTCACATCGATGTCTCTCTCTCTGTCTCCCCCCCCCCTTCCACTCTCTCTAAGAATCAATGGAGAAATATCCTCAGGTGAACATTAACAATACAAAAAAAAAGAAAGTAAATTATTGTAAGTGAATTAAAGCCATGAATATGAGAAATAAAACTACTATTTTTGAATAAGCCAAAGAATTATTAAATAAGAAAAAACATAAAAATTAATAGTTATCCACATTTAAAACAAAACAAATTTTTTATTAAACAAAATGCATTGTAAAATAAGAAGACTAACAAGATATTTGGAGCCAATATATCTACACTAATAAAAGAGAATCATGCAAATTGACCATCCCTCTGCTACGCCCACCAGCCAATCAGAGCAAGTATGCAAATTAACCCAACCAAGATGGAGGTTAATTTGTATATGCAGGCGTGGAGTGAAGACTGAAGACAGTGTAGAAGGAAGCCAAGCGCTGCAGAAGGGAGCAAAGCAGCGGAAAAGGGAGGGAGCTGAGGCAGCGGAGAAGGGAGCGGAGCCGCAGGAAGCCCTATTCGCGCTGGCCACAGGAAGCCCTATTCTTGCAGGAATCTTCCTGCAACTGGCCTCTAGTTTAATAATATAATTGGCAAGGAATTAGTACCAGGATTTTCAAAGAATTCATTTAATCAACAAGAACAAGACAATTCAATATTTTTAAAACAGGCCAAACATATGAATAGAAGCAGCAGCACAAATATCCAATAAACCTGGAAAAAAGATTTCTAATTTGATTAATAATCAGAGAAATGAAAAATGAAGTCACACTGATCTAGTATTTTACAGCTAGATTGCCTACTATTTAAAGGCTTGGCATTTCTGAATATCTGCTTCTGGCTATGATGGAGTAACAGAAAACACACTTTCTCATAACAAACAACTAGAAAAATGAACAAAGTAATTTTTAAAGTGTTTAATATTTAGCAACTCTAAAATAACTTCCAATAGAGAGAGCTGGAAGTTGCAAAGAAGAGTCTCAGAGAGGAGAGAGCTACACCGAAGGGTCCCAGAGAGGAGAGAGCCACACCAAGGGAGAAAGAAGGAGAAGCTCCAGAAATGCAGAGAAAATTGCACTGACTTACATTTATTGTATCCTCAATATGAACTTATTGATGTGTAAGGTAAAATCCTATGAATAAGGGCAAAGAGCGACTGGGAATGTGTAAGCTGAGAAATTCTCAAAACTCACATATAGTTCTCTTCATGTACCAAATAGCCAGAATGGAGAGACGTAATGCAACACCTGAGTCATTTGCTTGAGACCCAAGAAGAGGCACACCTTAGTTGGAGAATAAGGTTATACTGAAGAAAAGGAGTACTTTAAACCTATCCTTTAAAAAAAAGTTTAAAAAATAAAGCTGGGGAAACAATGAAGTTGCTCTGAAAGTAGCATGACCCACTTGCAGAATAAATGCCAACATTCTTTAAGAGAAAGCAACAAATCCAGACACTCAACGATGTGACATTCACAATATCCAACAGCCAACCAAAAATTACTGCAGAGACTCCGTTTGCCAGTTCCACATGAGATGAGATTGGAAGTTCCACATCTTCCTAACAAGTAAAAAGCTGAACAAACAGAAAAATCAAAAAGTCTTCTCAGATCTATAAGAGAGGGGAGGACACAGGGCAAACACTGCCCCCAAGATTGGAGAGACAGAAAAGGGAATACAAAGAGTCACAGCTCCGGGAGCAGAGATGACATGTGGAAACCTCCTCAGGAACCATGGATTGGGCAGAAAACCTGCACTGCAATTGAGGAACTGATGCAGGCTCTGTGTGGACAAGTCTGAGAGTTAAGAACTCCAGGGAAATTTTAGGAGGCCCCTCATAATATTGTGACATTTACCTCCAGGAGCTTGACTAGATTCCAACAGTAAATATCAGAGAAAAATCCCCTCAGGGTTCTGGCAGGGAGAGGGGAAAGGAACCATTTTTAAATACACCAGAGAACTCTGTTCTTAGCAAAGCCTGCTCTCAGGGAGAACTCCTTAAACAGAGCCAACCTGAGCTAGGGGAAGGGAAATACCCAACTCCAGCCCATGCTTGCCATCCCACCCCATCTATTGGGGGTGAGAAACAGTAGTAAAGTTCACAGTCCACAGGGAAGACTTATTGAAACACTGAGATGTAGTCATTGGACTATAGAATGCTTTCCCTTCCCCCACCTCTCACCGTCACATTATTAAAGGCATATTTACAGCAGCTCCTTTTATGTGATACATCAGGTCGAATATCAAGAGAAAATTACAAGGCATTCTAAAAGGCAAGAAAGGAACACAATTTGAAGAGTCAGAGCAAACATTGGAACCAGACAGGGCAGGGATATTGGAATGATCAGACCAAGAATTTAAAAAACCACTATGATTGATATACTAAGGCAGCAATTTTCAACCTTTTTTATCTCACGGCACACATAAACTAATTACTAAAATTCTCCAGCACACAAAAAACATTGTTTTCTGCCCTTTAGGATCTCACAATCTAATAGGGCAAGTAAATGAACCATTGCAATAGATTTGGAAACTAAGTACTATAATAGAGCAAAAGTGTTATGCTGGCATAGATAAGGGAGTGATGAAATTTACACAGTAAATGTCATTTGCATGAGTAATTGCAAGATGATTGGGATTTACTAACGAGAGAATAGTGTGTTTTAAAAACACAGTGGCATAAAATGGCCTGACATTTCATTCAGTGAGGCTAAAGGAAGGATTGGGAAAGATGGTGTTAAGAGATAAGGCTGAAATGTTGAGGATCCATTAAATAATAAGTTGGAGATCTTGGACTTTATGTTTAGGCTTCTAGAAGCCATAGGAGGCATTAAAAATGAGAGAGGGAGAGAGAGAGGGAGAGAGAGGGAGAGAGAGAACATGATTAGACCTCCATATTAGAAATAAAACTGGCCATCTTCAATACCAAAGATGAAATGGGCTGGAAGTGGGAGGAGGTAGATGTAGATGCTGAGCAACCAATTAGGAATCAACTGAAATTATCCAGAGGTGGGATCGTGAGAGTCTGAACTAAGGTGGCTAAGAATTTAAATGAAGAACATTCTCTTTAAGAGTCAGAAGTTATGGGTCTGAATCCATGCTTTTATAAGTCAGCATTTACTCCTGAGCAAGTTGCTTCACTGCTCTAGGCCTTAGGAGCATCTTCTGTAAAATGGAAAACACCAATAATAAAAACTGTCAAGGACAACCAAGCCTGTGCCATCTTGGAACTTCTGTAACTTGGAACTTCTAAATATCTGTTCCCTCTGCATGGAAAGCTCTTCATCTCTCTCTTCATGGGCTGGCTCCTCTTTGTCTGTCAGATATGGGAAAGTTTCACTTCTCTGGAGGGGGCATTCTCTGACCTCCTAATTAGAACAGCTTCCACTGGTCACTATTTAATACATCACCCTTTTTCTATTTTTTCCATAATATTTATTAATCCAGTAAATTAGCATTTATTAATATCTAAGTTTTTCTTATCTATTTGTTGCCTTTTCATTTGTCTATACCTCACTGGAATGAAAGCACTGTTAGAAAAGAGAACTTACCTGTCTTATGTCCCACTGTACCTTTAGCATTTCACCAAATATTCATTGGGTGCTGGATCCAAAAAAAAACCCATTTCTGTTTTATGACTGTATGAGGTTTTCCTAAGATCACACAACTAATAAATAGTAAAAATAAGAATCATTGTCTTCTGATTTCCTCATTCAGTGACCTTTCCGTGCATGACATCTGGTCATTTACGTCATAGGACCTTTGGGAGGATCAAATGAGATGATAAGATGAAGAGCTGTAAGTTTCCTGAGAAGACAAGACTTAGAAGTTGCCCATAAAGGAAATAGTGACTCAGTGCCTCTAGAGGCTGAAACCAATTAACAAAAGACACTATATGGGCAGTGCTGAACCTAAGAAGTTCGGAAATGCCACTCTGTTTCTGCTGATATGTTAGAGCTAGCACCAGACGCTACTGAAAATGAGAATTCAATGGGGACATATAATATAGGAGGGAGGTGGATGGAGCAAAGAAAATAGATGGGGGTCTATATCATTAAAATGCTACCAATGTCCTGAGGTGGGCAGGATTCCCAACTGCTCACATCTAATGTATTCCTTCCACTTTTGACTCTCTGAGTAAAAGGCTACATCCTGCTAGATTTTTTCCACTTACAGGGCTGAATAAAATCTATTTGTGAATGAGAGAGCAGATATCCACGAGGCAAAGGATGACTAAGAATCTAAATTTGATTTGATGCTCTATAATAATTTGTGCATCTATTGCTCACTTGTCCAGTATTTATTACATAATTAATGAATGAATTTACGAAACAATAAGTATTGCCAGGCACTATTCTAGTCCAGCTATGATGCACTATGCTAGGCCTGGTGATAAAGAGCCATGGCTTTATCTAAGGGAGCTTGAGAGTAATAAGAGAACACAGATATTAAACAAAAGCAAATATGATAAGTTCCCATCTTATTGAGGTGACTCTGGGGAAATACCTGCTCCTCAATGAGACTCAGGGCCACCCAGTAAAAGAGGTTTTTTCTTCCCCTTGTAATCTTCTACTAAAGTAGAAATGTAGCAATAAAGCAATTTTATTTTAATGAAAATGTTAAAATTTTGGAAAAATCTAAAATTTGAAAAGTAGTTAGTTTCTATATTTTTTAAAAAGATTTGGTCTTTAAAAAGACCAAAATAGTAAAATATTTGAAGTGTACATTGTGATGATTTGTTATACATATGTATTCTTAAAGGATCCCTCCCAAAGGTTAATTAACATATCCATCACCTCATATATTCATCTCTTTTTTGACTGATGAAAACATTTAATTTCTACTCTCTTAGCAAAGTTCAATTATATCATTGTGTTATCAACCGTAGTCACCATGTTATACACTACATCCACAGACATTATTCATCTTATAGCTCAAAGTTTATACTTTTTGACCAATCTTTCCCTGTTTCTCCCCCTTTAGTCCCTAGTAACTTTTCTACTATCTGTTTCTATGAGCTTGGCTTTTTTTCTTTCCCTTTTTAGATTCTACATATAAGTGATATCAACAGTATTTATCTTTTTCTGTCTGGCTTATAGCACTTAGCATGTTTTCAGGGCCCATCTATGTTGTTGTCAACAGCAATATTTCCTTCTTTCTCATGGCTGAATAATAAAGATGTGAAAAAAATATATATGTCTTTATTCATTCATTGAGAGGCACTTAGTTTGTTTCCTTATCTTAGCTAATGTGAATAATGCCAATGAACATGGGAATGTAGTTATCTCTTTGAGATCCTGCTTTCCTTTTTTTTGGATATATACCCAGAGGTGGAATTACTGAATCATATGGTAGCTCTATTTTTATTTTTATTTTTAGGAACTTCCATACTATTTTCCACAGTGGCTGCACAAAGTTTCCCTTTTCTCTGTATCCTCACTAACACTTGTTATCTCCAGTCTTTTTGAAAATGGTAATTCTAACAAGCAGGACAAATCTCATTGTGGTTTTGCTTCTAATTTCCTTGATGATTTGTGATGTTGAGCACCTGTCATATATCTGTTGGCCAATTATATGTCTTCTGAAAAAAGTCTATTCGGTTTCTCAGTCCAATTTTTAATCAGATTGTTTGGGTTCTTTTGCTGTTGAGTTGTGTTAGTTCTTTATATTTGGGTTATTGGTCCCTTTGCAAATATATAATTTGCAAGTATTTTCTCCCTTTCCATAGGATACCTTTTCATTTTGTTAGTGGTTTCCTTTGTAATGCAGAACACTTTTAGTTTAATCTAGTCTCACTGTTTACATTTTCCTCTAGGATTTTTACTGTTTCAGATCTTAAATTTAAATTTTTAACCAACTTTGAATTAAATTTGTATGGTGCAAAATAGAGTTATAGTTTTACTCTTTTGCATAGTTTTCCCAATACCATTTATTGAAGATATTATTTTCCCCATTCTGTATTATTGGCTCCTTTGACATAAATTAATTGGGCTTATTTCTGGTCTCTGTATTCTGTTCCATTGATCTATGTATTTGTTTTTATACCAATACTGTATGTTTTGATTATTATGGCTTTGTCATGTAGTCTAAAATAAAGGAGTATGATGCATGGAACTTAGTTCTTTCTCAAGATTGCTTTAGCTATTCTGATCTTTTATGGTTTAATACAAATTTTAGAATTGTTTTTTCTCTTTCTGAAAAAAAATGCATTTGAAAATTTGATAGGAACACATTGAATCTGTAGATTGGTTTGAATAGTATAGACATTTTAACAATATTCATTCTTTCTAATTGCTATTTTCTTGCCTAATTGCTCTGACTAGGACTTCCAGTACTATTTATACTAATAAAAGGGTAATATGCTAATTAGACCAGGAGATCTTCCGGACGACCTTCCAGACGTCCTTCCAATGTCCTTCCGGACAAAGCCACAGCGGCTGCCTGAGGCTCAGGGAAGCTGTGGATGGCGTCTGTGAGCTCTGGAAAGCCGGGGATGGCAGCTGCCCAGTTGCCCAGGGCCGGCCCAAGGCTCAGGCAAGCTGCCAATGGTGGCTGCCAAGCGGCTCAAGGCTCAGTTAGGTGGCAATTGGGCTGGCAGGGGAACAGTTAGGGGGCGATCAGAACAGCAGGGTAACTGTTAGGGGCTATCAGGCTAACAGGTAGGCAAGTAGTTAGGAGCCAGTGGTCCCAGATTGCGAGAGGGATGTCTGACAGCTGGTTTACCAGCAGTCGGACATCCCCCAAGGGGTCCCAGATTGGAGAGGGTGCAGGCCAGGCTGAGGGACACCCCTCCATGCACAAATTTCTTGCACCAGGCCCCTAGTCTATCCTATCTAATAAAAGAGTAATATGCAAATTAACCATCACTCCACTACGGCCACAAGCCACGCCCACCAGCCAATCAGGAGCAAGTATGCAAATTAACCCTACCAAGATGGCTGCAGCCACAGAGCAAGCAGGAGGCTTGGGTTTCCCCGGCAATATAGGAAGCCAAGCTTTCCGCACACCCTGGCTGGCCCAGGCCTCGACTCAAGGCTACAAAGTTTCAATTATAGAAGATAAATAAATCCCAACAAAAATGGCGACAGCCATGGAGCTGGAGAGAGCAGGAGGTTTGAGTTGCCCCCGGCAATGGTGGAAGCCAAGCTCCTGCAGCCCTGGCCTGCCTTGGTCTCCACTCAAGATTACAAAGTTTCAATTATAGAAGATAAACAAATCCCAACAAAAATGGCTGAGGCCACAGAGCAAGCAGGAGGCTTGGCTCCGCTCAAGGCTACAAAGTTTCAATTATAGAAGATAAATAAATCCCAGATACCAGGGCTTCCGCTTGGGTTGACGGGGGGCGAGCTAGCCTACAAACCACCACAGGCCCCTTGCCCAGGCTGCCCCACGCCCCAAGGGAACCCCCACCCTGATCCGGGACACCCTTCAGGGCAAACCGGCTGGCCCCCATCCATGCACCAGGCCTCTATCTTATATAATAAAAGAGTAATATGCAAATTTACCATCACTCCAACACACAAGATGGCTGCCCCCATGTGGTCAAAGATGGCTGCCCCCATGTTGACACAAGATGGCCACGACAAGATGGCTAGCAGGGGAGGGCAGTTGTGGGTGATCAGGCCAGCAGGGGAGGGAAGTTGAGAGGGACCAGGCCTGCAAGGGAGGGCAATTGGGGGTGATCAAGCCTGCAGGGGAGGGCAGTTAGTGATGACCAGGCCAGCAGAGGAGGGAAGTTGGGGGCGACCGGGCCTGCAGGGAAGGGCAGTTGGGGGGGACCCAGGCCTGCAGGGGAGAGCAGTTGGGGGGGACCAGGCCTGCAGGGGAGGGCAGTTAGGGGTGACCAGGCATGCAGGGGAAGGCAGTTAGGGGTGACCAGGCCTGCAGGGGAGGGCAGTTAGGGGCAAACAGGCTGGCAGGGGAGCAGTTAGGCATCAATCAGGCTGGCAAGGGAGTGGTTAGGGGGTGATCAGGCTGGCAGGCAGAAGTGGTTAGGGGCAATCAGGAAGGCAGGTGAGCAGTTGGGAGCTAGCAGTCCTGGGTTGTGAGAGGGATGTCCATGCACCAGGCCTCTGTCTTATATAATAAAAGAGTAATATAGAGGATTGGGCCTAAATGGGCAGTTGGACATCCCTCTAGGGCTCCCAGATTGGAGAGGGTGCAGGCTGGGCTGAGGGACCCACCCCCCCATGCACGAATTTCATGCACCAAGCCTCTAGCAGATATATAAAACTCTAATATGCAAATAGACCAAACTGTGGAATAACTGAACAACCAGTTGCTATGATGTGTGCTGACCACCAGGGGGCATGTGCAGAACCTGGCAGGTGTCAGCAGCAGGTGGCAGAGTGCAGAACATGGTGGGCTTCGGTCATGGTGGGATGGTGGATCTGGTGAGCAGGGGCACCAAACCAAGGCGGGGCACCAGTTGCTGTCATCAGGGCAAGCCTCTGGTGGTTACTGAAAATTCATTGTTCCTGCACACCACAGTCTCTCCTGGCACTCACACCTACTGCTAGTGCTGGCCCCTCTTGCACCCGCAACTGGCGCTGGAGCTGCTGCTCGCACCTGCTTCTGGCGCCCGGCGCTGGTCCCGATCACTTGGTGCCATCAGCGGGTGCAAGCGGTGGCTGCAGGCCCTGATCACCCCTCAGGGCTTCTCCACCTCCCCCTGCTCCTAAGGGGCGATCAGGGCAGCAGCTGCCACCTGCACCCACTGACAGCCTTGGCCTCACTTGCACCTGCTGCTGGTGCTGGCCCCAATTTCTCCGCGCTGTCAGCAGGTGCAAGTGGAGCTGGCATTTGGTGGTGGGAGCAGGGCTGCCAGCAGACGGGATCAGGAACTGTAGCGGGAGGGGCCAGGCAGGGGCTCAGAGGATGGGCCAAGAGACCGCCTCTGTGCCCACTGCAGCCTCATGACCCACAGTTCCTTTCAAGGTGCATGAATTCATGCACTGGCCTCCTAGTGTTGAATAAAAGTGGTAAGAGTGGGCATCCTTTTCTTGTTCCTGATCTCAGAGGAAAAGCTTACAGCTTTTTACCATCAAGTATGATATCTTCTGTGGACTTATCAGAAATGGCCTGGCCTTTACTATCTTGAGGTATATTTCCTTTATATCCAGTTTGTTGAAATATTTTTTTTTATCATGAATGGATGTTGAATTTTGTCTAAGGCTTTTTCTTCCTTTATTGAAATAATCATATTTTTTAACCTTTACTTTGTTAATGTGGTATGTCACATTGATTGATTTGTGGATATTAAATAATTCTTGCATCCCTGGATCAAATCCCACTTGATCATTGTGTGCTATTGAATTTGTTTTGCTAATATCTTATTGAGGATTTTTGCATCTATGTTCATTAGAGATGTTGCTCTACAATTTTCTTTTATGTGCATTGTTTTTTGTTGGGGAGATTTAAGTCTTCCCCTGAATATCAGCCATCTTCAATTTGATATAGTATTCTACTTAGCTCTTGTTACTTTGTTAATCAGACAAAAGTCAGGACATTTCTAACTGGCTCCATAAGAGGGTGTACCTAAAGTCCATCTCTTAGAGACAATTAGAAGCAAAAAATAAACACATCCAGTCTATAATGCTGTTTTTCTACTCTAGGACCTACAGAACAAAGGGCTCTTTCTTCTCTGACCAGGCAGGAAAGTCTCTGTTTTGTTGAATGCCCATAGACTTGTGACAAAGGTAGAGTTGTTACAGACATTGATTTGTTGATAACAATGTGGATAATGCTACCCTCCTTCCCACAGTGGAGCAATGGAGGTCAGATGGTGGTGCTTAACTGCCAGAAGCCCGGATTTTGCCGTTATAATGACTGGTAAAGTTGGAATGGCAGCTGCAGGGCTTGAAAGTTGTGGAGAGAGTTAATAGAAGACCCTATCTCTAGGGGCAACATAGATGGGCTGTCACTGAGGATACTGCTTAATTATATAATCCAAAGAGAGCAAGCTTGGAGGAGCAAGAGACTGAAGGAGGTTGTCACCATAAAATGTCCCAATCCCTTACCTAGTTTTTATACTTGAATCAGTTTTCAGACCAAAAACTTTTTGAGTGAAGGTGTGGCTCAGTTCCCATGAGGAAGGAACCTGTCAAACCACAACTAATATATACTGCATTAATTCCCTTCTTTCTGCCCCAAAGGGAACTTCAGCCATTTATTTGGTTGATTGAGGAAAAGGGAACTGTGAAAGACATGGAGAATTATCACACACCCCCTATTAGAGTAGTGGCATATAACATGCCTGTAAATAAAATCCTGGCCAAAGATTGGCAAACAATCAGTCCACCTGGTGGCCATTTTCCTACTCTCTGAATTTATAAATGGAATTGATATATTTGGCAGTTGGAGTAACCCCTACATTGGGTCTGTTGGGTAAGAGTTATCACAATAGAGAAACCAAGGCGAAGCCTTTAACCATGTTCTTCTCACCCTTTCCAAGATAATAAATAAAAAAACAATAACAAATCCTGGAGAATGATTGTAGGTTACTTCAAGTTAAACACGAAGTAGCCCTAATGCTGCTGCTGTATTCGATGTGTTATCTTTGATAGAGAAGACTAACAAGGCCTCAGGAAGCTTTACTGGTTGAATGCTTCTTCCCTATTCTGGTCAGATTTTCAAAAGCTAGCATCCACACGGAAGAGACAAAATATTCATGTACAATTTTCTCAAAGTCCATGTTAATTTGTACATTGTCTATTATAATGTAACCCAAAGAGATCTGAACCTCTAGGACAGTGGTTCTCAACCTTTTTAATGCCGCGAACCTTTAATACAGTTCCTCATGTTGTGGTGACCCCCAACCATAAAATTATTTTTGTTGCTACTTCATAACTGTAATTTTGCTACTGTTAATGAATCGTAATGTAAATATCTGTGTTTTCCGATGGTCTTAGGTGACCCTGCTAGCGGTTCTCAACCTGTGGGTCGCGACCCACAGGTTGAGAACCGCTGCTGTAGAGTCTAAGACCATCGGAAAACACAGATATTTACATTACGATTCATTAACAGTAGAAAAATTACAGTTATGAAGTAGCAACAAAAATAATTTTATGGTTGGGGGTCACCACAACATGAGGAACTGTATTAAAGGGTCGTGGCATTAAAAAGGTTGAGAACCACTGCTCTAGCACAATCCTGGAACATCATATTGATGCAGGACATTGATGATATCATGCTGATCGAGTAGAAGGAACAAGTCTCTAGTACACAGGAAGCCTTGGGAAGACACAAGTGCTCCAGAAGATGGGAAACAAAAACCTACAAAGATTCTGAGATCTGCCACTTCAGTAAAGCTTTTAGCAGTCCAGTAGTTAAGGGCATGATGGTAGGATATGCCTTCCAAAGTAAAAAACAAATTCCTGGATCTTGCATCGGTTACCATAAAGAAGGAAGCAAACCACTTGGCAGAATTTTTCAGGTTTTAAAGGATCACATTCCACACCTAGGAATAATGCTCTGGCCAGATACCAGGTGACAGAAAAGGCTGCCAGCTTGACCATAGGATACCAAGTGACTATGTGTCTGGAACTGCCCATCAGTCATTGGATATGAGCAGCCCTGGGAAAGATTTGACCATGGGTGAGATAGTGTTCTGCAGCTGAGATGATTCCAAAGGGGCTGACACCTGAAGACTGCCTACTGATAGCACCCAAAGCAGCTGGAACAACAAATTCTTTCTTGAAGAAAAATCTGGGCAGCCTATCTCCATGTCTATTCCATAAGGTTTGTTATAATGGTTTAGAGCTGGATAATGCAGTTAGGTAGACTTAATGTTGAAATCTGGCTCCTTTACTTTCTAAATGTATTAGCTCAGGAAATATACTTAAATTCTTAAAGCTCATTTTTATCATTATAAGGTAGGGATAATAATAATACTTCATTTATGAGGTTACTCTTACTGTAAATAAGGTAATATAAAGTAAGAACTTAGCACAGTGCTCAAGCATGTCACCTATCATTGTTATCATTAATTATTTGTAAACTGAGATTGAGCAGTTAAAACAATGCATGTGTTAGGTTTAATCCTGATTAATTATGCCCCGATTATTTCTCCTTTTGTTTTTCCTTCTAATTTCTTTCTGAATAATATTTCAAAGTCTCCATGTGGCTTTCTTTTGATGAATGTCTGGCGCTGAGGTTAGAAAGGTAGGATCGGTGGAGGATTAAGAGGGGAACATTCTTTGTTGTGTTTGCTTACTGCATCAGTAGCCTTAGCAACTCAGCTGCAGGTTGGCTCTGTGGACACCGCAGTTCAACTTAGATTTATGCTGCACAGGTTGCAGACATGCTTAGAATGAATTCCCCAGGCTTCTTGCTATCCTAACACTCTTCTGAGACACCTAAATATTCTGATCAAAGGTTTCCACTTTCTGGAGAAATGAAGCATAATTTGACAAAATCTATTTTTTTGTGTGGATATGGGTGTGTTTTCATTTCCCCTTCAATAAATAAAAAAAAAGAAAAAGGGGGAAAAGCAGCATATGTTATTTCTTTGCTGCCATCTGAAACAGCCGAGTTGAGAGCCAATTTATTCAGCCTAATTCATTCCAGATTTCTCAAGGAATAAACAGTGTTCTTGAGAATTCTCAGATGTATGGCCAATAGAGATCCAGTTGCCCAGGAAAACTAATGTCAAACATGCAGGTACCCCTGAGTCAGGGTGCAAGGCCCTAGGGATGGAGGGTGGACTCCAGACACTCTCAGATGCCTCTGAGGCCCCAGAGCTGTGTGATGTGACAACTGCTTTTCATACCCTAAACAAAAACTTAGGAAAGCCCATCAAGGTTCCTGGAAGCAATATTATGTTTCAGTACTCAAAACTCAAATCAAGTCTGCTGAGAGAGAAGAGATTTCTCAGAGAGAGAAAAACAAGAGGAACTTTACTCAGACCCTTTCTCTGTGAGTCCTACACATCTTTGAAGACCCCAAAGAGCCCTACCTTTTCTATTTTTTCTTTTTTATTGATTTCAGAGAGGAAGAGAAAGGGAGAGAGAGATAGAAACATCAATAATGAGAGGGAATCATTGATTGGCTGCCTCCTGCAGGCTGCACACTCTAGTGGATCAAGCCCACAGTCTAGTCATGTGCCCTGACATAGAATCGAACCATGACTCCTGGTTCATAGGTGGATGCTCAACCACTGAGCCACTACAGCTGGTTTTCTATGAAGCCCTCCTAAAGGATGCCAGCCTCTACTGGTTGAGGATTCCTATTGGAGCTTTTCAAATCCCATTTGTGGGATTTTAGATGAGAAAATAGAGATCTTCCTTTTTCTGAACACCCCTCTTACTGAGAATTTGCAACATTTAATGTGTATGGAAGAAAGATCACATCCTTAGGAGGCAGGTGAGTATAGGTTCCAACTTCACTTTTACTTGCTCTGTGAGTTTGGGCAAGTTAGCTCTCTGAGCCCGTTTTCTCATCTGAAAAAAAAAAATAAAGCCAATATTTTGGAGGTTTCAGATAACTTATGTTAATGAAATAATTTTTAATTTTTGTTGCTTCATAATATGAGCTTGGTTTCCTCTGATGCATCATAAGCTCCTTGAAGGAGTACCAAGC